>NC_057812.1:580469410-580489662 GCF_018294505.1 Triticum aestivum
CAAATTTGTTGGGTCGGCGGCGGTGGAGCGGGGGGGGGGAGGGGGATAGCGATCGAGAGGGAGGGGGATCGAGATCGAGTGTCCTCATGAATATTCAATATTTTTTCATATTGAATACAATCGATCTTCTGTAGGCCCGAGAAATATTTTTTCATAATACAAAAATATTCATGATATCAAAAAGTGCCTGAGAAATGAAGGCTACAATTTAAATACAATTGATCTTAGCTAGCTATCTGTTCACAATCTTCTTGCCCTTCTTTTTCGCAAATGGAGTTCTTCTGTGGAACGGACGTCCTTTAGGTAGGGTGGTCCTGCTTCTTCTTGTGGTGTATGCTGCTACTTCATCGCCGTCGTCATGTTCGATCTTCGGGTCGCCGTACTTGTCGAAGTCTTGCTCATTGGCTACTCCATCCATTCCGATGATCTTCCTTTTGCCTCTCCTCACGACAACACGACTAGGCTTTGACGGATCGGTAATGAAGAAGCATTGGTCCACTTGTGAAGCCAGTACCCATGGCTCATTTTTCGCGGTGACGTTTGCGCCCGCGGTCTTGGATTTGACTTCGGGTATAACCATGGTGGTGAAATACCGGTCCTCTTTTAGGACGCTCTTGGCCCATCTGACATGGAACACCGGGACCTTCTCTCCATTGTAGCCCAGCTCCCAGATCTCCTCGATCCTTCCGTAGTATCTGTCCTTGTCGTTACCGGTGTAGGATTCCATCGTTACCCCGGAGTTCTGATAACCATCGCTCTTCATGTCCTTGTCCTCGGTGTAGAATGTGTAGCCGTTGATATCGTACGCCTCATAGGTCATCAGGTTGTGCTCGGCGCCCTGTGACAAGGCGAATATGAGTTGTTCTTCCGCGGAAGAATCCTCATGTAAAGGGTACGACAGAAGCTTCTGCTTGAACCAACGCGTGAAACATGAGTTGTGCTCTTTGAGTATATCTCCGTCCGTCCTCTGTTGGCCTCGGTCATTGTACGTCTTCTCAATAAAGGTTTTGTGCTCTATCACCCAAGGATCGACCACATCTATGTGTTGTAGCGCGACTATGTTTGCTCTTTCAAAGTCGGCGAGTCGACCCTCGAAGTCGACATGCATTTCGCGGCGACCCTCACGGTGACCCCATCCAGCGAGCCTGCCGAGGTGCCTATTGACGGGTAGACCAACGGGGTTCTCGATGCCTAGATAATTCGTGCAGTAGGAGATGCACTCTTCGGTCAGAAAGCCCCTGGCTATACTTCCCTCTGGACGTGACATGTTCCGAACGTATCCTTTAATGACACCATTCATCCTTTGGAACGGCATCATGCTGTGCAGGAACGTCGGCCCGAGTTGGATGATATCCTCCACGATATGGAAAAGCAGATGCACCATAACGTCGAAGAATGCGGGCGGGAAGTACATCTCAAGCTCGCATAGTATCACCATGATCTCTTCCTGTAGCCTTCTGAGTTGCCTCACGCCAATTGACTTCCGAGAGATGACGTCGAAAAAGTTGCATAGGCCAAATAGCGTTTCATGGACGTGCGTGTCCATGATCCCACGGATTGCAACTGGAAGTATCTACGTCATCAGCACATGACAGTCGTGAGACTTCATTCCGCTGAACTTCTGCTTCGCTGGGTCTAGGTATCTGCTTATCTTCCCCGCGTAACTGTAAGGAAGTTTTACTCCTAGGAGGCAGGTGAAAAACTGCTCGATCTCCTCCTGACTTAGAGTGAAGCACGCGGGAGGGTAGTCATTTCCGGTCTTCTTGGCCTTTTTGCCTTTGCGACGACTTTCTGTGTCCTGCTTCGCCTCATCATCATTATCATCATCATCATCATCATCATCATTAGCGTGAAGCTCCTGCCTGATGCCCATTGATTTCAAGTCTGCCCTTGCTTTCGGCCCATCTTTGGTCCTCTCTGGCATGTTGAGCAGGGTACCAAGCAGACTCTCGCACACGTTCTTCATGATATGCATGACATCAAGGCTGTGAGGCACACGGTGGATCTTCCAGTACGGCAAGTCCCAGAAAATAGACCTCCTTTTCCACACCTTCAGCAGCGGCTCTGGCGCCTTTCGCTTCTTTCCTGGCTCTGGCGCCTTTTGCTTCTTTCCCGGCAGTGGGCAGTCTTTCCAATTTTTCAACAGCTCGTCTATTTCCTCGCCGCTCCTCGTACACGGGCGTTTTCGGGGTTCGGTTTCACCATCGAACAGATCCTTGCGTTTCCTCCATGGGTCATCGTCGCGAAGCCACCTTCGATGTCCCATGAACACGATTTTCGAAGACCCGGGATCTCTATCTAGCTGGTGATACGTTGTGTCATCCATGCACCTTACGCATCCAGAAAATCCGTGGACTACCTGCCCCGCGAGATATCCGTAATCGAGATAGTCGTGCACCGTCGTGAGCAGTGCGGCTCTCATAGGGAAATATTCTTTCTCTACAGCGTCCCACGTATTGGCTGGCGTTTTCCACAGCGTGTCTAGCTCCTCCTTCAGCAGCCCCAGATACAGATTGATGTCGTTCCCTGGTTGTTTCGGCCCTTCAATTAGCATACTCATGTGAATGTACTTCCTTTTCATGCACAACCAGAGGGGAAGGTTGTACATCCACACAAACACAGGCCAGGTGCTATGTGTGCTTCTCTGGCTGCCAAACGGATTGACTCCATCAGTGCTCGCGCCCAGCATGATGTTCCTTGGATCCTTCCCAAATTCTAGGTATTCGAAGTTCAACGCTTGCCACTGGCTCGCATCCTTAGGGTGACTCAGCATCTTGTCTTTTTTATTTATCTCCAGATCATTTCCGTCATCTTCCCGCTTCTTCTCCTCCCTATCCGCGTGCCAACGCAGGAGCTTTGCTACCTTAGGGTCCGCGAAATACCGCTGCAGACGAGGAGTGATCGGAAAGTACCACACCGATTTTCGAGGAGCTTTCTTCCTCTTCTTGTATCGAGTGACGCCGCACACCGGACATATGGTAGACTCCGCGTGCTCGTCCCGATAATGATACAATTGTTCATGCACACATGGTATTTCACGTGCGGTAAATCCAGAGGACACACGATTTTCTTCGCCTCCTCGAAACTGGTCGGGCACTTGTTCCCCTTGGGAAGACGTTCGTGCCAGAATGACATGTTCTCGTCGAAGCATGCGTCGGTCATTTTGTGTTTTACCTTCATCTCCAGAGCCATGAGCGTTACTTTCAGGCGGGTATCCTCGGTCCTGCATCCTTCATACAATGGAGTAACTGCGTCTATCTCCAGCTGATCCAGCTTGGCTTTCTCTCGGGCGGCAGCTCTTGCGTTATCCATCTACTTGAGAAGCAGCTCTTGAATATGAGGGTCCTGCACCCAGCCTCCATCGTCGTCTGCTCCGGCATCTTCATCTTCATGATCATGCCCTTCGTCTTGATCTTCCTCATCATCATGTACGACATCTTCTACATGATGACTGTGTACAGTATCACCGTCGTGATCATGTCCTGGAGATTCTTCATCTTCTCGCCCGCCCTCGCCGCGATGGTACTTGTCTTGTTGCCCTTCCTCATTTCTTGCCCGGCCCCGGCCATGGACAACTTCATAGTCATCTTCATCACCTTGCCACCGATAGCCATCCATGAAACCACGCAAGAGTAGGTGGTCCCGCACCTGCCCGGAATCCGGGTCCGCAATAAGGCTCTTCAGCTTGCATCTTCGACACGGACATCTTATCTCCGTCTCGTTCTTTTGAAGCATCTCGTCCTTCGCGGAGCTCAAAAACCTATTCACGATGCCTTCAGTCATCGTGCGGACCATGGTCGCCTGCGGGGTAGAGCAAAACGATATTTTAGAACCAAGAAAAAATTTGGCATGACCTTCCCTAAAAATAGGACCAAAAAGAATGCATAGTGCCAAAATTCTCGCCGAAACGGAAATGAATCAAAACATTCCGGCAAAATATTGGCAACTATCGCATTTCAAATACCGGTACCTTCAAACACAAACATATATGCAACACCACAAACACATGCAACACCACAAACATACATAGATCTAGCTAGGCCACAAAAGTGCATGTGCACGTTGTTGGAGCTAGCTAGGGAGAAAAAAAGTAGATCTACATCATGAAGATAGCTTTCCCCTTACTTACCTATCAAAAAAAGGTAATTTCACCACTTAATTTTGATGAATCTATGGTGCAAATGAGGTGAGGAGGAGGAGGCAGCTGAAAGCTTGGAGAAGGACGTGGAGGGAATGAAGTGGGGAAAGTGAGTGGGTAGGTGTGGGGCTGTCCAAAATATCTTGTTGGGGTCCCAGGTTACTAATGGCGCACCACAAGGGAATGCGCCATTAGTAACCCTGGTTACTAATGGCGCACCTGCAGGCGGTGCGCCATTAGAAGTTTTGCAAAAAAGTAAAAAATATAAATATATATACTAATGGCGCACTGTTAGATGGTGCGCCATTAGTAGTTTTGCAAAAAAAAAAGAATAAGAAAAAAATTACAGTAATGGTGCACTCACTGCCAGGTGCGCCATTACTAGTTAGAACTAGTAATGGCGCATTGTCTACCTGATGCGCCATTAGTATGTATGGAAAAATGAAAAAAATGTAATACTAGTGGCGCACCCTGTTTCGGGTGCGCCATTAGTGTCTTCCACACTAATGGCGCATCACCAACCGGTGCGCCATTAGTATATAGTAGTGGCGCACTGCTTACCTGGTGCGCCATTAGTATCAATCCTATCTATAGCCCTTTTCCTAGTAGTGGGGTCCCCAGACTTGCCTGCCTGCGGCCTGCGGCGTGGCTCAAAGGAGGCCCAGCATGGCCCATCTTCATCAACACAAGACTCAAGACCCTCGCGAGGGGCCAAGCCTCGCGAGGCGGATGACACGGAGCTTCCTCAGGCACGGCCTCGTCAGGCTGGCTCGCGAGGAGGCGGAGAGATCAAGGCGGGGTACCTCGCGAGGTGCCCATGACGCAAGCCATGACGACTCCGGGCGCCAGGCGGGCGCCAGCGCGCGCAGCGTCCTTCTTTCCTCTTTGGTGAAAAGGGGGCAAGCGCAGCCGTAGAGTACCGAGGCATCAGGCAAAGGTTGCCATTTTGGTGCAACAAGACCAAGACCAGGAGGACTACGAGATAGAGGTCACCGTGGAGCCCAAGACGGCGTCATCACCAGAGCTTTGCGTAGGCGAAGACTGCTTTTGTCAGGATAGCTAGTACTTGTTGTCCCCCTTCAAATTAGCCTGCCATTGTTGGCTCCCTTCCCGCTCGATATTTGGGAAGAGGACCAGGGCCTCTATAAATAGGACCAGCCACCCACATAACAAGGGGACGGCGAATAAGAGTAAGGCAGTGAGTGAGTGAGAGAGAGAAAGGTGGCTGAACTCCTCCTAGCAGTTCATCACCCCAGCCAAGAACAGGCCCTCGCGAGGCCGTTCTTCCTTGTATTGTTCATCATCATCAGCCCCAGGAGGCAATCCACCAACCACACACTGGAGTAGGGTATTACACCACAACGGTGGCCCGAACCAGTATAAACCTTGTGTCCCTTGTGCAGTTCTTTCAGTAGTTTAGATCTTTGCAAGGCGGGGAGGTAGAAGGTGTGATCTCCGCGTGCACCCCAGTGTTCGAACCTTAAGGGTCTGCCGGAACCTGAAATCCGACACCTACGGGTTCAAGAACTATGTAGACATGACCGAGACTCATCTCCAGTCAATAACCAATAGCGGAACCTGGATGCTCATATTGGTTCCTACATATTCTACGAAGATCTTTATCGGTCAAACCACATAACAACATACGTTGTTCCCTTTGTCATCGGTATATTATTTGCCCAAGATTCGATCGTCGGAATCTCAATACCCAGTTCAATCTCGTTACCGGCAAGTCTCTTTTCTCGTTCTGTAATGAATCATCCCGCAACTAACTCATTAGTCTCATTTTTTGCAAGGCTTATAGTGATGTGCATTACCGAGAGGGCCCAGAGATACCTCTCCGATAGATGGAGTGACAAATCCTAATCTCGACCTATGCCAACTCAACAAACACCATTGGAGACACCTGTAGAGCATCTTTATAATCACCCAATTACGTTGTGACGTTTGATAGCACACAAGGTGTTCCTCTGGTATTCAGGAGTTGCATAATCTCATAGTCAGGGGAACATGTATAAGTCATGAAGAAAGTAGTAGCAATAAAACTGAATGATCATTATGCTAAGCTAACGGATGGGTCTTGTCCATCACATAATTCTCTAATGATGTGATCCCATTCATCAATTGACAACACATGTCCATGGTTAGGAAACTTAACCATCTTTGATTAACAAGCTAGTCAAGCAGAGGCATACTAGGGACACTCTGTTTGTCTATGTATTCACACATGTACTAAGTTTCCGGTTAATACAATTCTAGCATGAATAATAAACATTTATCATGATATAAGGAAATATAAATAACAACTTTATTATTGCCTCTAGAGCATATTTCCTTCAGTCTCCCACTTGCACTAGAGTCAATAATCTAGTTCACATCGTCATGTGATTTAACACCTATAGTTCACATCTTTATGTGATTAGTTCACATCTCCATGTGACTAACACCCAAAGGGTTTACTAGAGTCAATAATCTAGTTCACATTGCTATGTGATTAACACCCAAAGAGTGATCATGTTTTGCTTGTGAGAGAAATTTAGTCAACGGGTCTACCACATTCAGAGCCGTATGTATTTTGCAAATTTTCTATGTCTACAATGCTTTGCATGGAGCTACTCTAGCTAATTGCTCCCACTTTCAATATGTATCTAGATCCAGACTTAGAGTCATCTAGATCGGTGTCAAAGCTTGCATCAATGTAACTCTTTACGACAAACTCTTTGTCGGTGTACTATAGTAGGGGTACCCTTAGTATCCCGAACTTGTGCACGGGCAGTCGCAGCATCCCGCGGCAAGGTTTGCCGAGTGACCGCCAAGACCCTCCGTGGCTACTTTAGAGCCATTCAAGAACAAAGTATTTAAGCCAAGGCCCCGGCAAGAGGAGCTTGCCGGGAAGGAAACAAGACCCCGGCAAGAGGAGCTTGCCGGGAAGGCCAACCAAGGCATATCAAGGAAACTTGCCGCGACGCGCCAAGCGTCCCGGCAAGGCCCGGTGAGCGACAAGCTCCCAAGCGCGACAAGACAATGACTGCGGCAAGGTGCTTGCCGCGGGAAGCCCCCACTCCGTGCCTGCGCTCCAGCACACCCGCCAACGTGTCGCTCTGGGACCCTTCCAAGCGTACGTGGCGGGAGGCTGTGCAGCTAGGGGTGCGCGGTGGCAAGCGGCGCTGACAAGATAGCCATCGTGGCGAACGGTGGCATCCCTGGCGGTCCCTTTCTGTACTGTTTAGGCGACACAGACGGGCAATTAATGCCCTTGTCCCCTGCGGTCAGGGGTAGGTACAATACACTGTACAAGTAGCTGTACCAACCACCACTCTTCCATTTTTGCCCTTTTGTCTACGTTGCCACCTGTCGGTGACTCCTTGAGCATATAAAAGGAGGCCCGTGCGCAACATAGAGGGGGGGGGGACACCCATTCACGCTCGGTCTGGCTAGCTGCTGGTGTGTACTGTAGCACTCCGCGCTCCCGAGCAAGAAACCAATACAAACCAAAGCAGGAGTAGGGTTTTACGCATCCGTGCGGCCCGAACCTGGGTAAACTGCTCGTGTGCTTCGCCTCGATCTACTCTTTGCGCAATCTTCGCCCTCGCTGAACCGAAAGGGGCTCGGTCCGCCAAGTCCCATAGGTGCTCGTGGATCAGTTTCCCCGGCATCTTTGGCGCGCCAGGTAGGGGGGCGTCGAGGTTGTGTGAACCTGATCCGGCGTCCACGCGAGCTAGATCTTCATCATCTTCACCGACATGCCGCCGAAGAAGAAGGCTTCGGAGGCGGCCGCTCTGTCCGCGCCGAACCCACCGCCACCGGAGCGAACGGCTGGTGGGGTAGACGCTGGCGGAAGAACAGGCGTCGACGACGGAGCCCACGGTGCCGCCAGGTCGAAGGACAAGGCTGCGCTGCCCATCGGCAGCGTAGCCGGCTCCCACAACGACCGGGCGCACTCCAAGACTTCGGCGTCCGTACACGCACCGCGCCCGTCTCAGGAGGCGCGGGACCGGCAGCGCCATGGTACTCACGGTACCATGCGTTTGCTGGATCAAGACCAAGCTGGCGGATCTCGGAGGGCTCAAGACCAGCATGCACGCCAGCATGCTGGCACGAGCAAAGCACGGTCGCTTGGACGGGATATTGCTCCTTCTAACATAGTTAGAAGTCCGAGTATATCCGGTTCCTTGCACCGTTCGCCACCACCGCCCGCTACTTCAGCAGAAGCTCTGGCGCGAGCTCAACTGCTCCTGGACTTCCCTCCAGCGGCAGACAAGATCGACGACTGGAGGGCCACCATTCAGAGCCTCATCGTCTTCGCCAACGGCGACAACCCACGGCAGCCGAGCACATCGCAGCCGCGGCAAGTTAGCCAGGCGCGAGCCGGTGGCGACAAGACTGGTGAGGGTGCAACCACCATGCACTCTCCACCCCGAAGGCCAAGATCGCCGACTCGCCGGATCCACATCGACAGCGACTCCACCGCGTCGTCAGATCCACGAGCTCGTCGCGATCAACGCCAAGTTCTTCATGAACGGCAACAAGAAGACGCTCGTACCCGTATCGAGCGTCGAAGAGAAGCGCAGCGTCAGCCAGACCTGCGCGCTGGGCCCCCTGTTGACATGCACGCGCCGGAGGAACCAGACAACTTGCCGTACGCGGTAGGTTGCCCTGCGTTTACTCCTGAGCTGCGGCAAGTCCAGTGGCCCAACACGAAAAATTTCAAGCCAGATGTGCCGGAGAAGTACGACGGCAAGTCGCATCCGTCGGAGTTCCTCAGCATCTACACCATCGCGGTGCAGGCTGCCGGGGGACGGGACGACAAGATCCTTGCCAACTACTTCCCGCTGGTGCTCAAACCCAACGTCAGGTCCTGGCTCATGCACTTGCCGGACAACTCCGTATCCTCCTGGGCAGACCTGTGCCATCAGTTTGTTGGCGCCTTCACAGGCGGCCACAAACCTCATGGCCAAGAGAGTGACCTTCACCTGCTCGTCCAGAAGGAAGGGGAGCCCTTGCGCAAGTATATCCAGAGGTTCAGCCGTGTACAGCACAACATCCCGAATATCCACCCTACCGCGGTGATCAGCGCGTTCCATCAGAACGTGCGTAACCGCAGGATGCGGGAGGAGATGGCGATGTGCAAAATCCGGGACGTCAGCGAGCTATATGCCCTGGCCGACAAGTGTGCACGCGCTGAGGAAGGAAGGAAATTTCCTGGAGAAAATACTGGAGCAAGAGGATCTGACGGCGAGGATGCTGCCCCGGCAAAGAAAAACCGGTGGCGCCGCAACAGGAAGAAGCAGAACAAAGAGTTGCTAGTCGTTGAGCAGTCCGGCAGCGACGGTGGTGCCAAGCAAGCCAAAGTTGGTAGCTCCGGCAAGGAGGTTGCCGCATGCACCAACTACCAGGCCGTGGCCGCCGCCGACAAGTAGGGCGGCTCTGACAAGCAATACTGTAAGATTCACCGCACCAAGGGCCATGACCTCCAGAGTTGCAAGAAGGTCGAGCAGCTTGTCCAGCAACAGAAGGCTAAGTACGAGCGACGCGACAAGGAGAGAGCCCAAGGGGGTGCCGAGAAATCCGGCTAGAAGCGCACCGGCCAGGGAGGGCGCCGCGGCAAGGCCAAGCAGCGGCAAGGAGACAGACCTCCCCGCGGTCGCGACAAGGATGAAGACGACGATGACAGCGACGAAGACATGGATGATGTCGAGAACAGTGAGCAGGAGTTTCAGAAAGCCACGGAGGTTTTGTGCATTGACGGTGGTGCTTCTCTGCATACTTCACACCGCCAACTCAAGCAGTGGGCGCGAGAAGTCAATGCAGCAGAACCACCTGTCGAGTCGCGCAAACTTCTGAAATGGTCCAGCACGCCTATCATCTTTGATATTGAGGACCACCCTGATCGCACAACTGCGGTCGGGTGCTTGCCGATGTTGGTTTCGCCAACTATCCGCAACCTCAAGGTCACTAAGATGTTAGTTGACGGCGGGGCCAGCTTGAACCTGATCTCCTCTGCTGTACTCCAGAAACTTCAGATCCCTGACAGCGAGCTTGAAGAGACTGGTACGTTCCAAGGAATCAGCCCGGGAAGAAGCAAGCCGAAGGGGAAGATCACGCTGCCTGTGACATTTGGCAGTGAGCTGAACTTCAGGACTGAGAAAGTCACATTTGACGTTGCTGATTTACCATTGCCTTACAATGGAATACTTGGCCGTCCAGCTCTCGCCAAATTCATGGCAGCCTCCCACTATGCCTATAACATGCTCAAGATGCCAGGCCCGATAAGCGTCGTCTCTGTCCCTGGCGACAAGAAAGATGCTCTTATCTGCACCGACAAGATCTACCGGGAAGCAGCAGCCGCCACAGAGCGCAAATCACTTGCCGCTGAAGCTCCCGGGGGGAAGAAGAAGACCAAATCCGGCAAGAGCTCTGATGCCCACTCCAGCAAGCGCACCTCTTCGGAGTGCTGCACTACCGTCGAGGACGCACCATCGAGCTCCACCGACAAGTGTAAGAAGACAATGGCGTCTCCGCCAAAGACAAAGAAGGTGTACACCAAGGAGGACGGCACTGGTGGTACCTTTACCATCAGTGCCACGCTTGACCCTGAATAGGAAAGAGCGCTCGTTGCTTTCCTGCGGGCGAATATCGACGTGTTTGCATGGCAACCGTCTGACATCCCCGGTGTTCCCAGGAAAGTAATTGAGCACCACCTTGCTGTTTCTCCTCATGCGCGGCCCGTCAAACAGAAAGTTAGGAAGCAGGCAGTGGAGCGCCAAGAGTTCATTGCGGAAGAGATCAACAAATTGGAAGCAGCAGGCCTTGTCAGAGGAGTGCTCCATCCCACGTGGTTGGCCAATCCTGTAGTCATGCGCAAAGCAAATGGGAAATGGAGGCTTTGTATTGACTTCACTGATGTTAATAAAGCTTGTCCCAAAGACCCATTTCCCTTGCCGCGCATTGACCAGATTGTTGAGTCCACAGCCGGATGTGAATTGCTTTCATTTCTTGACGCATACTCAGGATATCATCAGATCTTCATGGCAGAAGAAGATGAGGAGAAAACCGCATTCATTACGCCATGTGGCACGTACTGTTTCGTACGAATGCCTTTCGGTTTAAAGAATGCTGGTTCAACATTTGCAAGAGTAGTCCATGTTGCTTTTGAGCCTCAAATACACAGAAACGTGGAAGCCTATATGGATGATATAGTGGTCAAGAGCAAGGACAGGGCAACTCTGGTCCAAGATTTAGATGAAACTTTTGCAAATCTACGCAAGATTAACCTCAAGTTAAACCCTGAGAAGTGTATGTTTGGAGTCCCTTCCGGCAAGCTTCTCGGGTTCTTTGTGTCTCAGCGGGGAATTGAAGCCAATCCCGACAAGATCAGGGCCATTGAGAAAATCGAAGCACCGAAGCGCGTCAAGGATGTACGAAGACTTGCCGGTTGCATGGCTGCTCTCAGTAGGTTTATCTCTAGGTCTGCTGAGCGCGCCCTGCCATTTTTCAAGATACTGAAAAAGGCAGGTCCGATGCAATGGACTCCGGAAGCGGAGGCTGCGCTGCAGGACTTGAAGAAATACCTGTCCTCCGCTCCAACACTTGTCGCACCTAGGCCACAAGAGAAGTTGCTGCTGTATATAGCGGCAACCAATCAAGTGGTTAGTGTTGCGCTAGTTGCGGAGAGGGAGGCAGATGATGAGCCAGCAACCCCGGCAAGCCCATCCAGCGACAAGCAGGGGGCTCCCCCGGCAAGCTCTGGTCCCGGCAAGGATGGATCTGCGCAGATGCAAGAAGATGTACCGAAGAAAATGGTGCAGCGCCCAGTTTACTTTGTTAGTTCCCTTCTGCAGGGGGCTAGGTCAAGGTACTCTGGTGTGCAGAAATATCTATTCGACCTCCTCATGGCCTCGAGAAAGCTGCGCCATTACTTCCAGGCACATGAAATCACAGTTGTCACTCGCTTTCCACTGAAGAGGATACTGCAGAATCCAGAAGCGATAGGCAGGATTGTCGAGTGGGCACTGGAACTGTCAAGCTTTGGCCTCAAGTTTGAGAGCACTTCAACTATCCAGAGCAGAGCATTGGCAGAATTCATAGCAGGGTGGACGCCAACGCCAGATGAAGAAATTCCATAAAAGAGCATCCCCGTCAAGGAAGCGAGCAAGGAGTGGTTGATGTACTTTGATGGTGCCTTTTCGCTGCAAGGCGCCGGTGCTGGCGTGCTGCTTGTCGCACCCACCGGAGAGCACCTCAAGTATGTAGTCCAGATGCACTTTCCCAGGGAGCAAGCAACAAACAATACTGCAGAGTATGAAGGCTTGCTTGCCGGTCTTAGGATTGCGGCAGACCTTGGGATTAAGAAGCTCATTGTCAGGGGTGACTCGCAGCTTGTCGTCCGCCAAGTTAACAAGAACTATCAGAGTCTGTTGATGGAAGCCTACGTCGACGAAGTGAGAAAGCTAGAAGAGCACTTTGACGGCCTGCAGATGGAGCATGTTCCAAGAGCTGAGAACGACATTGCCGATGGCCTGTCAAAGTGCGCCGCACTTAAGTTACCTGTGGAACCAGGGATTTTTGTGCTCAAGCTGACTCAACCGTCCGTGACTCCATCAACTGGATAGAGCAAGAAGAGGAAGTTGGTTTCTGGTGACTACTTTCCGGCAGAGCTTCCTGAAGCTGCCGCCAAGAAGGTCCCAAAGATCAACACCAAGAGCGCTGAGGAACGGTCTGCTCCGGCAGGCCCTGGGCCTTGTTCCGTTGAAGCAGAGGCTCCCGGCAAGTTTTGCTCCGGCAAGCTCGCCGGGGAACGTCCTGCTCCGGCAAGCCCTAGGGTTTGTTCCGTCGAAGCAGAGGCTCCCGACAAGTTTTGCTCTGGCAAGCTTGTCGGGGAACATCAAGCTCCAGCTAAGCCGCAGGCTCTCACCGTAGAAGCGGATGTTCCCGCAGCAACATATATGCCTTTAGTCCTTGTTGTCGAGCCACAAGCTCCAGCATGGGCGCAGCAAATTGTCCGTTTCCTCCAGACAGGAGAACTTCCCGAAGAGCAAGAAGAAGCGGAAAGAGTAGCCCGGCAGTCAAGTATGTACCAGTTTGTTGATCAGACACTGTACAGAAGAAGACTCAACGGTGTGAAATTGAAGTGCATTCCCCGGGAAGATGGACAGAAGATGTTGGCAGAGATACATGGAGGCATATGTGGTCACCACATTGGCGCAAGAGCGCTTGCCGGCAAAGCATTCCAGCAAGGTTTCTTTTGGCCGACAGCCCTCCAGGATGCAACTGCAAAAGTAACCAAGTGTGAAGCATGCCAGTTCCATTCCAAGCAGATACACCAGCCAGCTCAAGCTCTCCAGACGATCCCTTTATCCTGGCCATTTTCGGTCTGGGGGCTCGACATCCTCGGCCCCTTTCCCCGAGCAGTCGGGGGCTTTGAGTACTTGTATGTTGCAATCGACAAGTTCACAAAGTGGCCGGAAGTGGAACCAGTGAGGAAGGTGACAGCACAGTCAGCAGTCAAGTTCTTCAGGTCAATTGTTTGCCGCTTCGGTGTCCCTAACAGGATCATCACCGACAACGGTACGCAATTTACGAGCCGCACCTTCATGCAGTACGTCCAAGATCTCGGCGCCAAGGTCTGCTTCGCTTCTGTTGCTCACCCGAGAAGCAACGGTCAAGCGGAGAGGGCAAATGCTGAAGTGCTGCGCGGGCTCAAGACCAGAACTTTTGACAGGCTGCACAAGTGCGGAAGAAACTGGATCGAGGAGCTGCCGGTGGCTCTTTGGTCGATCAGGACGACGCCAAATCGAGCCACTGGCCAGACACCTTTTGCTCTAGTCTATGGAGCAGAAGCAGTTACCCCCACGGAACTCGTATATGGGTCACCTCGAGTGCTCGCTTATGATGAGCTTGAGCAAGAGCAGCTGCGGCAAGATGACGCGCTGCTCCTTGAGGAAGACCGTCTTCAGGCTGCTGTGCGAGCTGCTCGCTACCAGCAAGCTTTGCGCCGCTACCATAGCCGCAAAGTTAATGCCAGAAGTCTCGAGGAAGGCAACCTTGTTCTTCGGCGCGTTCAGTCCGCCAAGAATTCCAACAAGTTGACGCTGAAGTGGGAAGGCCCTTACCGGGTGAAACGAGTCACTAGGCCTGGCGCTGTCCGCCTGGAGACCGAAGATGGCATTCCGGTGAGCAACTCCTGGAACATCGAGCATCTTCGTAAGTTTTACCCGTAAGGCGCGGTTGTCAGACCCTGTCCGGCAACCACCCTTTTGTACAACTCCTGCTGCTGTTGCATGTAATCCTTTGTACAAAGCCAGGCGCAGACCCTGAGCACAAGTAAATGAAGCACTGGCGCCCTGAGTTATAGCATGCATGCTAGGTCGAGTCTCGTCCTTGGTTAGGGTTGATAGTGCTTAACAGCGGCTAACCCTTAGCTTAGAGGTCGAGTGTGCGTCCCTTTTGCCTTTCTTTCGTTTCCTTTGGTTCGCAGGGCTCGCATATCCTGGCCAGACCGCTTGAGGACGAAAAGGAGAAGAAGGACGCACCGGCACCTGGACCCCTGCAAGCCAATGTTGCCGGGGGCTGCAAGTACCAAGATTCACCCATGGCAAGCCAGAGTTGCCGGGGGCTGCAATCTCAGATAAGTCTTTCATCCCTAATCATGCATTCTCTTATGGACTGAGGAATACGAAACCTCGTTTCTCCCTGAAAACTACCGTGCTCCCTTAACTCTAGGCCCTGGGGCTCGTTCCTGGGGCCAAGTTTGGTCGTAGTCGCGGCAGCAAAGGGATGAAACGAGGAGGCCGCACCCGCCTCGTCCCCGCCTCCATCAAAAGCGTGAGAAGGGTCGAGCGACGTGGGAAGACGGCAGGGCCTGTTGCCGGGAGAAGAAGTGTCTATCTGAAAGATACCAAGGATTTGCTCCTTGACATGGGTTCTACCCGCGAGACAAATGACCCGGCAAGCATCCCCTTTTCATTAAAAAAAACATTCCACTCAGGTATAGTCCATAGAGGATGAAAAACATGAAAGAGAGGATTACAAGTTTTAAATGCAGCTAAGGCCCGAAGGCTTACAAATTAAAAAGATAAGATGTCCGTAATCCCTTTTCCTGTCCCTCTCTTCAGGAGGTAGGTCAAGGAGGCGAAAAGGGCAAAAGGGGCGCCTAGGCGAGCTACGGGTGCCAGAAGACACCAAGAGAACATCCCGGGGACCGTCCGAAGGCTGGACGGTGATGGCGGCGCCGGAAGCGGGGCTCGAAGACGAGGAGGCAGGACGTCAGCACGCTGTCGAGGGCACCACGCCCTCGTACTCCGACTTGACGGCCTTGCCGCCAGCCCTCTTCCTCTTCCGCAGCCTCCCTACGCCAGCCGCCCAAGGAGACGACCCCGGGGAGTTCAAGGAGCCGGCGACACGGATGATGGGGTTGCCGGTGCCGCACGGAGCGGCGCCCGACACCTAGTCGGACCCGTCATCCCGCCACCCGCTACCCTCATCGTCGCTGTCGCTCTCCTCCTCGTCACTCTCACTCGAGGAGGAGCCTTCACTATCAGAGGAGCTGTCCACGCAGCACTTTGCCCGAGTGCCGAAGCACCCGAAGACCTTGACGGAGAGGAGATCGCCCTCCATCAACTTAAAATGGAGGGTGAACCCCTCCATCAGGCTGTGGATATGGGCAAACGTCTTCCACCCTCGACCAAGATACATCACATTAGGGGCTGGGAATTCAACGCGGACTCGCGTGCCGCTGATCCCACAGCCCCTCATGTGCAGTCTCATTGTCTCGGGCGGGTCCAACTCCATCGCGCTCGCAAACGGAGATGGGAGTCAGAGGCGACGACGAGGCGCCCGGCGCAGCCTGACGAAGAACTCGCAAGGGTTGTCCCCAATATGGACCGCCATGGGAAGAGGAACCGCCGGCGGAGGCGAGGCCGGCGCGCCGCCCCATCCACCTCTTCCCCGAGCGCCTCGACCTCGTCCACGACCTCGCCCCCTCCCTCTTCCCCTTACGGCTGGCTCTGCCACCACGGGCGCGGGAGAGGGAGGGATGCGCTGTCTGGCGGCGACCCTCGCCGCCACCGATGAAGGGCCAGGGTTCCCTTTCTCCATGGCGAATGAGAGAAAGGGGAGCAGAAGCTGAAGGAAGGAGGAGATGAGAGAGCGCGGGCTTCTGTGCTCCCCTCCCGCTCTTTATAAAGGAGCGAGGTGGGGGCTCGGCCGCCCCGCTCAGCGAATCAAGACATGGGAAGAGTAGGGAGTTGGGGCCGACCCGCTGCCTCGACCCGCGACAGCCCAGTTTCCCGCCTCCACCGTCCGTGACCCCAAGCGCATGGAGCCGCGTGGCAGGCGTGCAGAACTGAGGCGACAGATGAGGCGGCCTCGCCCCACCCCGTGATCGCGGGGAGTGGACGCCTCGAAAACCGCGCATCGGCCCCGTCCAGTAAATGAACCACGCCCCACGCTTCCCTCCGTTTATGGGGGAGGGCGTGAACCGTCCCCTTTATCATGACGTGACGCATGCACGCGGGGCTTAGCCCCGCGCACGCCACCCACGATCTCACCCACGACGCCGCGTTCGACGCGTGCCGTTCGGGGAGGGCGCGGTGGATGCGGAGAGGATACGGCGTAACCTAGGCCGCGCGTGCCCGTGCACTGTTTTGGGCCTGGCCCAACACCGCTCGGCACCGTGTCTGGCCCAGGCCCGGGGGCTCCTGTCGGTGTACTAGAGTAGGGGTACCCTTAGTATCCCGAACTTGTGCACGGGCAGTCGCAGCATCCCACGGCAAGGTTTGCCGGGTGACCGCCAAGACCCTCCGTGGCTACTTTGGAGCCATTCAAGAACAAAGTATTTAAGCCAAGGCCCCGGCAAGAGGAGCTTGCCGGGAAGGAAACAAGACCCCGGCAAGAGGAGCTTGCTGGGAAGGCCAACCAAGGCATATCAAGGAAACTTGCCGCGACGCGCCAAGCGTCCCGGCAAGGCCCGGTGAGCGACAAGCTCCCAAGCGCGACAAGACAACGACCGCGGCAAGGTGCTTGCCGCGGGAAGCCCCCACTCCGTGCCCGCGCTCCAGCACACCCGCCAACGTGTCGCACTAGGACCCTTCCAAGCGTACGTGGCGGGAGGCTGTGCAGCAAGGGGTGCGCGGTGGCAAGCGGCGCTGACAAGATAGCCATCGTGGCGAACGGTGGCGTCCCTGGCGGTCCCTTTCTGTACTGTTTAGGTGACACAGACGGGCAATTAATGCCCTTGTCCCCTGCCGTCAGGGGTAGGTACGATACACTATACAAGTACTTGTACCAACCACCACTCTTCCATTTTTGCCCTTTTGTCTACGTTGCCACCTGTCGGTGACCCCTTGAGCATATAAAAGGAGGCCCGTGCGAAACATAGAGGGGGGAGGACACCCATTCACGCTCGGTCTGGCTAGCTGCTGGTGTGTACTGTAGCACTCCACGCTCCCGAGCAGGAAACCAATACAAACCAAAGCAGGAGTAGGGTTTTACGCATCCGTGCAGCCCGAACCTGGGTAAACTGCTCGTGTGCTTCGCCTCGATCTGCTCTTTGCGCAATCTCCGCCCCCGCCGAACCGAAAGGGGCTCGGTCCGCCAAGTCCCATAGGTGCTCGTGGATCAGTTTCCCCGGCACTCTTTGTCACCTCCATAACCGAGAAACATTTCCTTATTCCACTAAGGATATTTTTGGCCGTTGTCCAGTGATGCACTCCTGGATCACTATTGTACCCTCTTGCCAAACTTATGGTGAGGTACATAATAGGTCTGGTACACAACATAGCATACATTATAGAACCTATGACTGAGGCATAGGAAATGACTTTTCATTCTCTTTCTATTTTCTGCCATGGTCGGGTTTTGAGTCTTTACTCAACTTCACCCCTTGCAACACAGGCAAGAACTTCTTCTTTGACTGTTCCATATTGAACTACTTCCAAATCTTGTCAAGGTATGTACTCATTGAAAATATATCAAGCATCTTGATCTATCTTTATAGATCTTGATGCTCAATATGTAAGTAGCTTCACCGAGGTCTTTCTTTGAAAAACTCCTTTCAAACATTCCTTTATGCTTTCCAGAAAATTCTACATTACTTCCGATCAACAATATGTCATTCACATATACTTATCAGAAATGTTGTAGTGCTCCCACTCACTTTCTTGTAAATACAGGCTTCACCGCAAGTCTGTATAAAACTATATGCTTTAATCACTTTATCAAAGCATATATTCCAACTCTGAGACTCTTGCACCACTCCATAGATGGATCGCTGGAGCTTGCTCACTTTGTTAGCACCATTAGGATCGACAAAACCTTCTGGTTGCATCATATACAACTCTTCTTTAAGAAATCCATTAAGGAATGCAGTTTGACATCCATTTGCCAGATTTCATAAAATGCGGCAACTGCTAACATGATTTGGCCAGACTTTTAAGCATCGATACGAGTGAGAAAAACTCATCGTAGTCAACACCTTGAACTTGTCGAAAACATTTTTGCGACAATTCGAGTTTTGTAGATAGTAACACTACTATTAGTGTCCGTCTTCCTCTTGAAGATCCATTTATTCTCAATGACTCAACGATCATCGGGCAAGTCAATCAAAGTCCGTACTTTGTTCTCATACATGGATCCCATATCAGATTTCATGGCCTCTAGCCATTTTGCGGAACTGGGCTCATCATCGCTTCCTTATAGTTCATAGGTTCGTCATGGTCTAGTAGCATGACTTCCAGAATAGGATTACCGTACCACGCAGGTGCAGACCGTACTCGGGTTGTCCTACGAGGTTCGGTAGTAACTTTATCTGAAGTTTCATGATCATCATCATTAGCTTCCTCACTAATTGGTGTAGGAATCACTGGAACTGATTTCTGTGATGAACTACTTTCCAATTTGGGAGAAGGTACAATTACCTCATCAAGTTCTAATTTCCTCCCACTCACTTATTACGAGAGAAACTCCTTCTCTAGAAAGGATCCATTCTTAGCAACAAAATATCTTGCCTTCGGATCTGTGATAGAAGGTGTACCCAACAGTTTATTTTGGGTATCCTATGAAGACACACTACTCCCATTAAGGCCTAATACGAATTCCCGTAACTCTTCGGTACTGCAAAAAATACCCGAATGACTCGGAACCTTTCTAATGTCCGAATATAGCCTTCCAATATATCGATCTTTACGTCTCGACCATTTAGAGACTCATCGTCATGTCCCCGATCTCATCTGGGACTCCGAACAAAATTTGGTCATCAAATCACATAACTCATAATACAAATCATCACAGAACGTTAAGCGTGCGGACCCTACGGGTTTGAGAACTATGTAGACATGACCGAGACTCATCTCGGGTCAATAACCAATAGCGGAACCTGGATGCTCATATTGTTTCCTACATATTCTACGAAGATCTTTATTGGTCAAACCGCATAACAACATATTTTGTTCCCTTTGTCATCGGTATGTTACTTGCCCGAGATTTGTTCGTCGGTATCTCAACACCTAGTTCAATCTCGTTACCGGCAAGTCTCTTTACTCGTTCCGTAATGCATCATCCCACAACTAACTCATTAGTCACATTGCTTGCAAGGCTTACAGTGATGTGCATTACCGAGAGGGCCCAAAGATACCTCTTCGATAGACGGAGTGACGAATCCTAATCTCAATCTATGCCAACTCAACAAACACCATTGGATACACCTGTAGAGCATCTTTATAATCACCCAGTTATGTTGTGACGTTTGATAGCACACAAGGTGTTCCTACGGTATTCGGGAGTTGCATAATCTCATAGTCAGAGGAACATGTATAAGTCATGAAGAAAGCAATAGCAATAAAACTGAACGATCATTATGATAAGCTAACGGATGGGTCTTGTCCATCACATCATTCTCTTATGATGTGATCCCGTTCATCAAATGACAACACATGTCCATGGCTAGGAAACTTAACCATCTTTGATTAACAAGCTAGTCAAGTAGAGGCATAATAGGGACACTCTATTTGTCTATGTATTCACACATGCACTAAGTTTCCGGTTAATACAATTCTAGCATGAATAATAAACATTTATCATGATATACGGAAATATAAATAACAACTTTATTATTGCC
>NC_057812.1:580490042-580702167 GCF_018294505.1 Triticum aestivum
CTTTCAGTCGGCAGGCCAGAGAGGCATATATCTCACCAAGATGGATCGTAAAACAGACCAAGAATAATCCACCTTGGTCGTACAACCTCTCTCTTGTTGTTGGTCAAAGTGATGGCCGTTCATGTGACCCCGGAGATGGGCAAGCTCGCCAATAATCACGCAAGTAGCTAGTCCCCGAAGACAACCACTACATGCGTGTGGACCAAACATATGTATGGAGAGGTGTGTTTTTGAGTAACAATGGAACAACTTTGATGTGGCACCGTGATTTCGAACTAGAAATCCCCAGACTGAGTGAGGGTTAGGTTGACGATGCAAATGTATGTTACACCACACTTCAAGCCAACGACAGGGATTCATGCATGCATGCGTGCATAGTATATGCGCTCAAACTTAATTAGGCCTGAATCTCACCATGACCTATACTATGATAACACGAACCAAATGAAGAATCCGCCATGGTAAACCTATCTTGTTGTTGGTCAGGTGATCATGGATGCCCACGCGGGGCCACGAATATATAGGCTTGTTGCCGATAACCATGCGAGGGAGTGTACCATTCAAAGGCAACCACTACATGCATATGTATGGAGGTGATGTGTGCATGCATGTTTGAATACACAACATTGATGTGGCACATGTGTCAAAAATCATACACTAGTTCCCCACACAGAGCGAGATCGGTTCATGATGTGTCGTTGTACTAGCCTCTTCAACTCGATGGGAGGGATTCATGCATACACATGCATGTGTGTGTGCTCAAGCTGTATCATGCATGTCATCCCAGAGCAAAAATAATAATCCCCTCCTAAGTCAAATTAACCTGTCTTGTTGTCAGGCAAAAAGTAGTGATGAACCAAGCGGGCCCACAAATGTAAAGCATCGATATCGCTGATAACCACTTAAGTGGGTGCGAGAGGACAACCACCACCGCTTTTCATGTGGGCCAAACATATATATGTTGAAAAAATGCACAACTTTGATGTGCCACATGCCTCAAAAACCGTAAACCATGCACCCACACGGAGCGAGGTTCATATCAAGCATACTACATATGATGGTCCCCTTCCCCCCTCTTCACCGCATACTATATGCTCCTGCCATAATATATGTAACCCAAAAGAATCCTCATCAATGGTGAAATTAATTGACCTCTCCCGATGTAGATCAAAGTGATGCATGCATGCATCGACGATGGTCTCGTGGGCCCATAGATGGAAGCGTCACACGTGAGTGTCCTAGCTAGGATATGCAAGTGGCCCAAAAAGGTGTTGTGTGATGTTTGAACAACCAATTTCACAATATTGATGTGGCACATGCCTCGGAAACTAAAAAGTCCCGACATTGAGTGAGGTGTACTTGTCACGGACGCGTACGTATAGTATATATGCTAGTCCCCTCTCACCTCTTCGACGCGTACTATATACCAACATAACACAAACAAAAAAGATTCTACCTTGCTGGTAAAATTAACCTCACTGCCAGCTGTTCGTCAAAGTGATGGACGACGACCTCGCGAGCCCACAGAAAGCATCACATGCGAGTATCGAGTGTCGTGTAGGACAACCATCGACTGCATGTGGCCAAAACATTTATGTATGACAGGGTTGTGTAATGTTTTAAATAACGAGTTCACGACTCTGATGTGGCACCGGCCTGCCTAACAAAACGGCCAACCCACACGATGGCTCACAACTCTTAGTGTACCGCGAGCCACCCGCCACCCCCAGACACCCACACCCACACCCACACACACACCGCGAATCTACCGCAACTATGGTGCATGTTAAATTAATTATCCCACGGTGAACATACATGTTACCAAATGAGGGACGTTTTAATTTCAAAAAAATCACAGAGATCATTAAGATGTTTTAGTATATTGATTAATTTTCTATGGGTATAATGTGCAAAAATCAAATTTAAGCTACATGCACACGTGACAGTGCACCTAAATGGATTGCAAAAACACATGTGTCTCACTGGGTGCATGTTTGCTCCCCGTGCAACAAATTTCAAACATTGAGAATCTTGATTTTTAAATTCTAGTACATTCAAAACTTATTTGAAGTTCATGAAACTTATCGTGTTGTAATATGAACACCAATACAAAGTGGCATTGTACTTTTTTGTCAAATTTGAGACTAGTTTTGATGTAATCTTTATCTAATTACATATGGGAGATTATTCATAATTGGGAACCAATATCCCAAACGGATTATTTATTCGAACCGTGAGCGTTAGACAAACAATGGATACGTGCCATGCTTTGGTTAAGCAATAAAGCGGTGGCATTAATCATCTAAATAGAAAAACATTATACGTGCCGCCGCGAGACCCGTGTGGCGTGCGAGCAGCCGTGAGTTGACGGGACGCGTCCGCCACGCAGGCAGACGGGGAGGCATGCATGCAGGTGTGTGAATTGACAGAGGCGTGCTCGCTGCGCAGTGTCATTGGGAGGCCTGCGAGTAGCTGTGTGAAACTTTGGTAGGCATGCTAGCAGTCCGGTGCGCAGGCTCACTGGGAGGCGAACCATTGGTTTGACCGCCACCCGCCTCTCTCCCACAACTCCCACCACTCCATATTAATGGTGCGCCCGAGCGGCCGCACCCCCCATCATCGCTACACACACACAATCCTCTCTCTCCGCTTGCATCCTCGACGCCACTCTCAGTCCTCAAAGCCATCAGTGTATGAGGATGCCGCCGAAGCGCCACATCAGCGGGAGTGGCGATGTCGGGGCTACTAAAGCATCAGATGTAACACCCACGATGCGGCTATATCTCCCACGTGTTGGGGCACGACTTAGAGGCATAGCCGCATGGTAGGTTTGTCGCAAGAGGGATAATCTTCACACAATCCCATGTACTTAATAAGAAAGGGATAAAGAGTTGGCTTACAATCGCCACTTCACACAATACATAAATAATCCATACATCAGCCAGAATACAATCAAGGTCCGACTACGGAACCAAAATAAAAGAAGACAACCCCAAATGCTAGATCCCCGATCATCCCAACTGGGCACCACTACTGATTAATAGGAAAAGACACATAACAATGATCAAGAGCTTCATCGAGCTCCCACTTGAGCTCGGGTGCGTCACCTGCACTGGTATCGTCGGCACCTGCAACTATTTGGAAGTATCTGTGAGTCACGAGGACTCAGCAATCTCACACCCGCGAGATCAAGACTATTTAGCTTATGGGTAGGAAAGGGTAGTGAGGTGGAGCTGCAGCAAGCACTAAGCATATATGGTGGCTAACTTACGCAAATAAGAGCGAGAAGAGAAGCAACGCAACGGTCGTGAACTAGAAGTGATCAAGAAGTGATCCTGAAGCTACTTACGTTCAAGCATAACACAAGAACCGTGTTCACTTCCCGGACTCTGCCGAGAAGAGACCATCACAGCTACACACGCGGTTGATTCATTTTAGTTAAGTTAAGTGTCATGTTCTCTACAACCAGATATTAACAAATTCCCATCTGCCACATAACCGCGGGCACGACTTTTGAAAGTTCAAACCCTCCAGGGGTGTCCCAACTTAGCCCATCACAAGCTCTCACGGTCAACGAAGGATATTCCTTCTCCCAGGAAGACCCGATCAAACTCGGAATCCCGGTTACAAGACATTTCAACAATGATAAAACAAGACCAGCAAGGCCGCCCGATGCGCCGGCATCCCGATAGGAGCTGCACATATCTCGTTCTCAGGGAAACACCGGATGAACACTACGTCCAGCTAAAACCAGCCCTCAAGTTTCCCCGAGGTGGCGCCGCAAGTGGATCTGGTTCGGACCAACACTTAGAGAAGCACTGGCTAGGGGGGGGGGCTAAAATAAAGATGACCCTCGAGAGCACGACTCCCAAGGGAAAAGTATAGGTGGTGGTGAGGCAAATGGTAAAACCAAGGTTGGGCCTTTCTGAGGAGTTTTATTCAAAGCGAGCTGTCAAGGGTTCCCCATAACAACCAACCGCGTAAGGAACGCAAAATCAAGGAACATAACACCGGTATGACAGAAACTAGGGCGGCAAGAGTGGAACAAAACACCAGCCATAAGGCCGAGCCTTCCACCCTTTACCAAGTATATAGATGCATTAAAGTAAATAAGATATAATAATGATATCCCAACAATATCCATGTTCCAACATGGAACAAGCTTCACCTTCACCTGCAACTAACAACGCTAAAAAAGGGGCTGACCAAAAGCGGTAACATAGCCAAACAACGGTTTTCTAGGAAAAGTGGGTTAGAGGCTTGACATGGCAATATGAGAGGCATGATATAGCAAGTGGTAGGTAGCGCGGCATAGCAATAGAGCGATCAACTAGCAAGCAAAGATAGAAGTGATTTCGAGGGTATGTTCATCTTTCCTGAGATCCCGCAAGGAAGAAGAACGAGTCCATGAAGAAGACAAACGGACGTAGTCGAACGGATCCTCACAACCCCGGAACGAAACCGAAGCTAACAAGAGAAGCAACCCGGAAAGAAGAAAACAACATAGTAAACAACCATCACATAAACATGGCATGATGCGCAACCAAGTATGATGCATGTCCGGTTTACTGAGGCATGGCATGGCAAAGTGCAACAAGCAATACTACAAATTAAGTGGAGCTCAATATGCAACGAGTTGCATATTGACGAAACACCACATTCATTTATTTAGTTCTCTCCCGTTTGTGTACCCAAAAATATTAAATGTTGTTAAACATGGCCAAGAGGTGAAACATAACTAAATTAACTATTTAGGCAAGTTTAAATGAGGCCGGAAATAACAAACAACAATTCCGGTAAATCCCTATATGTCATTTAGCAATTTGATGCAACAACAAATTTAAACATTTAAATGTTGTTATCATGATGTGAATGACATAAACAAGTTATATGCAACTTCTGAAAATGTTGACATGAGCATTTGTCATCATGCCGGAAACAAAAGGGGTGCCACGGCAACGAAAACGAAAATGGTGCCACGGCAACGTTCCGGTTCCGGTAACTCGATTGAGATACCGATGCAAAGGAGAAGTGTGCGGATGCGTGCAAAAGATGGTGGGGCGCTCCCGGATACCGGGTGTCCCATGAGTCGATGGCATGGAAGCGAGAGACACTACAAACACGGTGCAGGCAAAGGGGTGCATCTCATACAACACAAGCAAGCATTCGTTCTCAGACAGTCATCTCAAGGTTATACCTTTGAAGTGTGCGTTTTCGGACGGTTCAGGTTCGATGTTAGCGGAAGTAGTGGTTCCCGGTTCGGAGGGGGACTTGACGAATCCGAGTCCTTCGGGGTCCGACGGTAGTGGTTCACGTTCTTAGTACATGCAAGGACCCCGGTATAAACGAGATGTACAAGGAACGATAAAGATCAATTACGACAACACTTCGGTTGGAAAAGGAAGGCATAGCATATGAACTTGGCAAAATGAAGGCAATTGGATGAGAGTCCGGTTAGAAGAGGAACGATAGACATAACACTCCGGTTAAAACAAGATAAAGAAGGAATAATAATGATATAATTCGGACAGCACTCCGGCTGTAAATGGGAGGAATTGAACATAATCTTGACAAAACAAGATGATGGGTCGAAGAGAGCAACATCACAATGCCTCCTGAACAAATGTAAGAATGGAATCAAAAGGACGGAGGAGAAAACAACATCTTCTACCTCCAATGATCTTGAAAAAGCATCTTTAGGAGAAGCGTCGAACGGAGTTGTTGGAAAACCAACAACGAAAAGAGTAAGCTTGTTGTGGGCTTATGGAAAACATCTCGAAATCTTAGGGTGAAATTCTGCCACTAACGAAAACAATAGATAGGATTGATATCAACAAGGAGACGGGAAACTTATTTCACCAGGAGGATAAATGAGAACTTGGGTCATTTATAAGCACCATAAATAGCAACAATCCTTAGGGAAAGTTTTAGGTGAAATATAACCCAAGATAACTCCAATGAAGAGATTGATGGGTTGCAAAGGATATCATGAATGAATTGAAAATCATGGGTTTAAAATATGTCATTCCGGACAACTTATGAATCATGAAACACGAAGGGAAATTAACAAGAATGACATAACACCATCTCAATAGATAAGGTAGGAAGAAATGCACGATGAAGAATACTTGAACTCGTCAAAACAAAACATGTGTTGAGCACCCTGTTTAATTTTGAGTATAGCTTGGCGGATCTTAGCTTGAGAGAAAACTTGAAGAACAATTGAAGAATGAAAGGAATCCTTGATGAACCACCATGTAGAGCCTCCATGAAGAACTCCGGATAGGAAATGATAACATAAAAGAATTGAAGGTTTGAAGCGAACAAGTTTGAAGCCTTGCAATGATTAGATGGAGCTTCATGATCATATAATTGAGAGATCTTGGAACTCCGGGAAAGAAAAGATGAAGCATCTCGAACCGAGAATTTACTCATCATGAACAAACTCCGGAAGAAAGAGTCAATCACTTGGATGAAGCAAGAATAAGAATTATGTTATGCGTATCCTTCACCAATTTAAATTGATGACACGCAACGGATTTGTCATACTACTTATTCTCATTGAAAAAAAGGATTGAATAGAGATATTGCTCAACTTGGGAAGGTCTTCGATGATCTAACGGAAGGATTTGAAACAACGAATAAATTGATATGATAAACGAAGGAAGAAGAATCTTGGAAGAACCCCCGTAAGAATTGAAAATGTACGAATAAATGATAAAGAAACACCAGGAAGAATTAGCAAATAAATGAAGATGCTTGAGAGAATTTAGATACAAGTGAACGAAGAGATCATGAACTGATTAGAGGATGTTTGAGCGATGCACCGGTAAGATTTGGAGAACGAGAGCTGTAAGCTGGAATAAATAAACCTGAAATGATGGCCTTCGGAGAATCAAACTCAAAAGACTCCTGAAATGCTCCGGATGGGTGAAAAGAATTCTCACGATCAAAAACAAATATGAGAGGATGGCATAACGATAGAACCATGAATCTTTGGAAGAATGGGTAAGAATTTAAGAGGAGCTCTTCTTCGATTTTTAAAATCTGAGAATGACGATGAGAAACACCACCTTGAATTGTTGAGGCACTCCAGAATGAAAAATAGAAAGGTTGAACCAACGATGAAAAGAATTTGAAAGATTTGGAGAAAGACATTTGATTGATGAAAGTTCATTTTTACGTCAAACTTTGAAAGAATTTGAGGATAGCTCCGGAAAAATTAAAAGAGTCAGGTAAGATCCTGGGAAAAGACCTGTGGTTGGGGCCCACTCAAAAGAAACACCATTGAACGATTTAAAAGATAGATTGCACCGGTTGAATTAAATGGCTTGAATGATATAACAACCTCGAAATAGGTTGAACGGATCTTGCATGAAAAGATGAGCCTTCTGAGATATCTTCAACACTCTAGAACACACGAATAGCGAGAAGTGAATGATTAAGAGGTGCACTGGCGTGAGAAAGCATTCGAAAGGAGGAAAAGGGTATGATCGACAAAGCTTGAATTGAACCCACCGGAGAAGAAAAGAATGAAGAATAATGAGCTTGAAGCTCTGTTAGTATCTTCCTGAGAATCACCGGATAAGAATATTGACGGAAAAGAATGGAGAGGCTTCCCATCAATAAAAGGATACTTGATTGATAAATTGGAATCCTTGAAGAAAAAGGGTGGGTGGGCGGGAAAACAAAGACATCTTGGGGGCGGATGAAACGAACACTCTTGAGAGAACTTAGAATTGAACTTGCGGATGTTTAAAATGGTTAGATGCACTTGAAGAGAAACACGCCGGATGAAATAGGATTGACATGACAATCTTGATTATCATGAAGGATTAGTATTCACATAGAAATATGAGAACACCGCTTAGGCAAGGTATGGAATCAACATTTGACTTCGAAGCAACTCGAATACCACAAACCAAAACAAAACAAAGGATTGGCTTGCAGAATAAGCCGGAAACAAACATATGATAGACCCCATATCGTATCATGTGTCTGTTGGAAGGATATCCTACGTGATACTTGAATTCCCACTTATAAACTCCTGAAAATTTCTGGTTATGCAATCAGGTGTTGGGGATACAGGGGAAGCATAATATCTCACCCAAAACAAGGAAACCCTACATCCAGCTATATCCATCCTTCAACACATAACCAAGAAACCTTCAGAAATTATTCACCTCAACCTTCAAAAAGCATCCGTTATACGAGTTATGACAATACTGAAGAAATCCCGCCCCAGTACTGGGTGGCGTCGAGGTTATCTCACCAACAACTGCATAAAAGAGATTTTCGATGTCGGCGAACTCAGGTATTCCAGAACTGCAACGATAAAATTGTGACGACAACACCTCGGAGCTCAACTCCTCGGGACACTGCCACAACCCCTAAATGTCAGGAGGTGCCAAGAACAATATTCTCGTCACAAGACTATCGGAACGATTCCAAGATACGCGCGTGATCCTAAAAAAATTCATGAAATTTGAGGAGAGAAGAGTCAAAACTTCTACGTCAAGAGGCCTCACTAGAGCGACGAAGGGACTGAGGAGTAAAAAGAATCCCACTCTCCGATATATATAGTCCTAAGACTCAAAACCTTTTGTTCTGGACTCAACAACGTTAGTGATTCAATCAAGCAGGGGGCTCCTACGTCGGGGAAGGCTCTGATTACCAACTTGTAACACCCATGATGCGGCTATATCTCCCACGTGTCGGGGCACGACTTAGAGGCATAGCCGCATGGTAGGTTTGTCGCAAGAGGGGTAATCTTCACACAATCCCATGTACTGAATAAGAAATGGATAAAGAGTTGGCTTACAATCGCCACTTCACACAATACATAAATAATCCATACATCAGCTAGACTACAATCAAGGTCTGACTACGGAACCAAAATAAAAGAAGACAACCCCAAATGCTAGATCCCCGGTCGTCCCAACTGGGCACCACTACTGATTAACCAGAAAAGACACATAACAACGATCAAGATCTTCATCGAGCTCCCACTTGAGCTCGGTTGCGTCACCTGCACTGGTATCGTCGGTACCTGCAACTGTTTAGAAGTATCTGTGAGTCACGAGGACTCAGCAATCTCACACCCGCGAGATCAAGACTATTTAGCTTATGGGTAGGAAAGGGTAGTGAGGTGGAGCTGCAGCAAGCACTAAGCATATATGGTGGCTAACTTACGCAAATAAGAGCGAGAAGAGAAGCAACGCAACGGTCATGAACTAGAAGTGATCAAGAAGTGATCCTGAAGCTACTTACGTTCAAGTATAACACAAGAACCGTGTTCACTTCCCGGACTCCACCGAGAAGAGACCATCACGGCTACACACGCAGTTGATTCATTTTAATTAAGTGAAGTGTCAAGTTCTTTACAACCGAATATTAACAAATTCCCATCTGCCACATAACCATGGGCATGGCTTTCGAAAGTTCAAACCCTGCAGGGGTGTCCCAACTTAGCACATCACAAGCTCTCACGGTCAACGAAGGATATTCCTTCTCCCAGGAAGACCCGATCAAACTCGGAATCCCGGTTACAAGACATTTCAACAATGTTAAACAAGACCAGCAAGACCGCCCGATGCGCCGACATCCCGATAGGAGCTGCACATATCTCGTTCTCAGGGCAACACCGGATGAACACTACGCACAACTAAAACCAGCCCTCAAGTTTCTCTGAGGTGGCGTCGCAAGTGGATCTGGTTTGGACCAACACTTAGAGAAGCACTAGCCCGGGGGGGTTAAAATAAAGATGACCCCTCGAGAGCGTGACTCCCAAGGGAAAAGTATAGGTGGTGGTGAGAGAAATGGTAAAACCAAGGTTGGGCCTTGCTGGAGGAGTTTTATTCAAAGCGAAATGTTAAGGGGTCCCCATAACACCCAACCGCGTAAGGAACGCAAAATTAAGGAACATAAAACCGGTATGACAGAAACTAGGGCGGCAAGAGTGGAACAAAACACCAGGCATAAGGCCAAGCCTTCCACCCTTTACCAAGTATATAGATGCATTAAAGTAAATAAGATATAATAATGATATCCCAACAATATCCATGTTCCAACATGGAACAAGCTTCACCTTCACCTGTAACTAACAACGCTATAAGAGGGGCTGACCAAAAGCGATAACATAGCCAAACAACGGTTTTCTAGGAAAAGTGGGTTAGAGGCTTGACATGGCAATATGAGAGGCATGATATAGCAAGTGGTAGGTAGCGCGGCATAGCAATAGAGTGATCAACTAGGAAGCAAAGATAGAAGTGATTTCGAGGGTATGTTCATCTTTCCTTAGATCCCGCAAGGAAGAAGAACGAGTCCATGAAGAAGACAAATGGACGTAGGCGAATGGATCCTCACAACCCCGGAACGAAACCGAAGCTAACAAGAGAAGCAACCCGGAAAGAAGCAAACAACATAGTAAACAACCATCACATAAACATGGCATGATGCGCAACCAAGTATGATGCATGTCCGGTTTACTGAGGCATGGCATGGCAAAGTGCAACAAGCAATACTACAAATTAAGTGGAGCTCAATATGCAACGAGTTGCATATTGACGAAACACCACATTCATTTATTTAGTTCTCTCCCGTTTATGTACCCAACAATATTAAATATTGTTAAACATGGCCAAGAGGTGAAACATAACTAAATTAACTATTTAGGCAAGTTTAAATGAGGCCGGAAATAACAAACGACAATTCCGATAAATCCCTATATGTCATTTAGCACTTTGATGCAACAACAAATTTAAACATTTAAATGTTGTTATCATGATGCGAATGACATAAACAAGTTATATGCAACTTCTGAAAATGTTGACATGATCATTTGTCATCGTGGCGGAAACAAAAGGGGTGCCACGGCAACGATAATGAAAACGGTGGCACGACAACGTTCCGGTTCCGATAACTCGATTGAGATACCGATGCAAAGGAAAAGTGTGCGGATGCGTGCAAAAGATGGTGGGGCGCTCCTGGATACCGGATGTCCCATGAGTCGATGGCATGAAAGCGAGAGACTCTACTGACACGGTGCAAGCAAAGTGGTGCATCTCATACAACACTGGCAAGCATCCGTTCTCGGACAGTCGTCTCGGGGTTATACCTTTGAAACGTGTATTTTTTCGAATGGTTCAGGTTCGATGTTAGCGGAAGTAGTGGTTCCCGGTTCGGAGGGGGACTTGATGAATCTGAGTCCTTCAGGGTTCAACGGTAGTGGTTCAAGTTCTTAGTCGCACAAGTTTCCGTCGATGTTCAGGGTCACTCGAGGAACTTGACGTCCATGGAGTCTTCGCGATTCAACATGGAGTCTTCGCGGTTCAACAGTAGTTGACGTCCAAGTGGTCTCTAGGGTACTTAGCATTTGTGCTACCCGGGTGTTCGGCGCTTGAAGTTGTACATGGTCCACGAGTCGTCGATCGTTTGGGGTATGACTTGCGGGTCTTGCCGACATGAAGTGGTACTTGGCAAGTCCGCGTAGTTGTACACATGTTGTAATCGAAGTTGACGGATCCGAGGGCTTTGGGCGTCGTGGTACTTGGCGCAATCCGAGACAACGGTACTTGACGAACCGGATACGGTCTTAGAGCCACGGTCTTAGCATGAACAGAAAGCGGAGGTGCACGAAGGTCGATGTGGTACGCTGCTGGAGCGCTTCCGAGCTGCTGCTCGCGGATCCCAAGGATGACAAGCAGGTGCGAGGCAGAGGAGGTAGCAGGAGTTGGCAGCTCCGGTGGAGGGAGCCGAGGAGCTCGAGGAGGACCGAGTGGAAGCATGGAGCTTCTGGTGTTTGCGGACGACGGGGACGACACAACATGGAGGGGCTCGGTGGTGCTGGCAGCGGGAAGTTCCGGCGACGCAGCAGGCGGAGGCGTGCAGGCGGGATTAGAGGAGAGGTAGAGGCGCCATGCTCCGGTGAGGCTGGTGACGCCGGTTCAGGCGACGAAATCGCAGGAGGTCGGCGAAGTTCGGGTGAGTCTGGAGCTCAAGGAGCGGTGGAGGCCATGGACGAAGCAGCAGGGCGGCGCCGGTGCTGAACGGCGAGGGCGAGGGGGATCTAGCGGAGCTCGGGCTCCCGGTGAGAAGGACGAACGGGGAGGAGGAGATCCGGGCGCGGGTCTAGCGGGGCTGCTCGAGGAGGAGTGGACGAGGCAGACTGCGCGAGCGCTAGCGCTAGGAGCGAGGGGTCTGCGCGAGCGCTAGGAGCGACGAAGGGGAGAGGCGGCGGTGGAGGAAGGGATCGAGGGAGATGGGGAACGAGCAGGGTGCGGGCTAGGGTTAGAGTAGGTTTTTTTTTTTTTTTGAGAAAGGGTTAGAGTAGGTTGGATGGCCTCCAGGGGATGGTTGGGCCGGCCTGGAGCAAATGGGCCGGCCTCGCTCGGCTTCCCAAGGAGCCGACTGGGCTTCCTCCTCTCTCTCTTTTCTGATTTACCTTTTTTCTTTTCTATTTATTGCATAAACATAAATAGAAAGAAAGTACAGAGGGTTTGGAATGGATGTGAGGAGAGAGGGACATATTTCTAGGAACCATGAAATATGCCCGAATTAATAAAAGTGGTTTGGGAGTTTTTAAGGACAGAAAAATAATTCAAGTTTGAATTAAAATTCAAACTTGAATCATTTTTGAACCCAACCAAAAAAACTTAAAATGATATGAAATTTGACAGAGGGGTTAAAGGAAAGGTGTATGGTTTATAGGAAAATAATGAACATTTATGGACGACAGGAAATGGCACTAGCAAAAATGAAAGGAATAATAAGGAAGAAGGCGGTGATGATACATGGGTAGATTTGAGAGAGATGGGAAGGGGTTGATATAAACGACAAGAATAGAGCAAGACAACATCATGAAGAATGCAACGCACATGGTGATTATGATGAAATGAAAAATGGCAAGAGGCATGATGCAATGCAAACAATGATGACATGACAAAATGCAACACGCAAGCGAATGACAAGACAACAATAGCGAATAACTGGAATACACCTGGCACATCGGACTCGGGGCGTCACACCGGAGCATGGCATGGAGATGGAGATAGAGGTTGCCGTCACCGCCGGCGAGTTATCACTGTACCCTGACGTTGTCGATGGTGTCGAGCTTCCACAGCCGGAGGCGGAGTTGCACACCGACTCCGACGACCACTCCGGCGACGACTCCGACGACGACGGACAGCTGGTTAGTCATCTATACCCATTTATGTGTCAAATAGATCATAGGGTTTCTCTTGTTACTCCTGCCTCCCCCTTTTTGGAATAGAAATCCTATGGTTATGTTCTCCCAATCCATAAAATCTGAGTAAGTTTCGTTAGATCCGTGTAGTGTATTGATTGGTTGAATGGTACATGTGATAAGTGATTAGTTGTTTCATCTATACAAATGATTTCTGCTAGTAATCAGATTAGGTTTAGTGTTCGTGCTAATAATTCCTAGCTAGGGCTTGACAATTGATTTTCATTGACCTACATATGTTTGTGTCATTATTTTCTTCAAGATCGGTCTGTACATAGACGACTGCGCTTAAAAATCGAACCATAATCTTTGGATATGTGTAAATAAATAGCCATAAATTCCTAATCCTACTTCACGACATGTAATCATTGATTCGATGCCAAATTTGTTTTACTATTTGTATAGGTGTTGTCTGACAATGTGGAAAGCGAGGATGAAGATGTCCATAGGAGGTACAACAGGCAAATCCCGAGGGAGCTTTATGCGGGAATGCATAACAGGGGTATTAGGACCTGGAACAACGGCTATGGATGCCCATTTTGCAACCATAAGCTTCATGATACGTATCTAAGTGTTCTGGTGCATGCAAGAGGACGGGCCTTTGGCTCCTTCAAGCAGAAGGATTCTCGCAAGGTGGCGCATGGCGCGTACGCCGAGTACCTGGAGAAGCTTCGGGATCGTGCCGACCTATGAGATGAGATGTGGGATGGATGGAACTATATATGTACGCTTGAGTATGCTTAATACTGTTGAACTATGTACTACTTATGGTTGAACTATGCTTATCTACGTGTACGCTTATTATCTATGTCTGAGTATGTTAAATATTTCACCAAATTTTGGTAAAATTACAACGGGGGACCAATAAACCAGGATGGAGATAGTACGCCAATCACACACGGTTCCCAAAATTGGAACAGTGTGCAATGACTTTCATTTTGCCTACTACGTCAATCACACACGGTTCACTCTAGCAAACTGTCGCCCCCAAAATTCTTTGTGGGACAGAAAACCCTCACCACCCAATTCAAAAAAGAAAAAAAACCTCACCATCCCCATGTCACAAAAAACCCTCACCCCGCCCGCCACCCCCTCGGCCCCTTCGATACATTTCCCATTCACACCTGCACAAGCTCCCGCGCATCTATGCCATGGCACCGCCTATCATGGTGGTAAACAGTTAGCTCGCCGCCTGCCGCCGCCAGGCTACCGGCAAAGCCCACCGCATTTCGCCACTTCCGCTTGCAGCCGCCTATCATCATCGACTTTCTCGATGCTGCTCACGATCGACCCATCTCCGCTCAGTTGGGGAATCTGTCGTACTGGGGGTTCATTCTTATGGACGAAAAGCTAACTAGTTTAACGAGATATTATCTCATCTCTTATCCCAGTTCATCTGCCTCCTTTAATCACCCGGCGGAAATCATCATGAATTCATTTTTATTCGAGCTAATTTGAGGGTTTTCTTTCATTCATAGAATGTACAGTGCGTCGACAGTTCAGGACTTTGCGACTGCCGCTAGAGATTCCATCTCTTCGTACCAGATAACTTGAGCGCGCGCGGTATGTTCAATCTCACCCTAAATCGGTTTGCATGGCCTACTTTCCTGAACATATTCTAAATATTGCTACATTTGGATAAAAGGTGCCACATGCACCATATACGTCTAAGGGGATTTCCCCCCTCTTCTTTCTCTATTAGGCAAATTAATGATGTATTGTTCTTTCGATTACTCTCATTTTTCCATGACATCATGTTTACCCTATCTGTTTAATTATAGATTTTTGTCCTTCGATTTCAACTGATGTACAGTTCTTTCAATTTGGGCCCATATTTGCATGTTATCATATTTTGTTTAACAATCCTACCATTTTCTGCAGAACATCCCTCGCTATGCAACAGATTATGTAGTGCACAATTTTCCCTTTACATACATCAAGGCTCCACGGATGTCATACTACACACAAACCATGGATTTACAATCGTTACTACTGTAAGACTTGATCAACATGGTGACTCTGTCGGATTTCAGGTTTCGGCAGACCCTTGAGGTTCGAACATTGGGGTGCGCGCGGAGATCTCTCCCCTGCCGATCTACGTCCAATCTTCTCGCGTGATCTAAGCTGGAAACAACGAACAACACAAGGGACACGAGGTTTATACTGGTTCGGGCCACCGTTGTGGTGTAATACCCTACTCCAGTGTGTGGTGTGGTGGATTGCCTCAAGGGCTGATGATGAACAGTACAAGGGAAGAACAACCTCGCGAGAGGTGTTCTTGAGTTGGTGCGATGAACTGCTAGGGTGAGTTCGGTCGCCCCTCCCTCTCTCTCTGCTAGGGCTCTACCAGATTTCTAGATGTCCCTCTACTCTGTGTGGCTAGTTATACTAGTCGTTAAACCGTGCATTCGCACGGGCTAGTTATCTAATTTTATCTTTATAACCATATCGAGGTTTATTTTGTGGCAATAGTGTCACTATTTTTTCTTATTTGCGTATAAATATTTGACAGATTTGTGTTTGGATGTTCACATAAACTTAATGATGAAAGTAGCATATTGAAAAACATAAAAGACTCGGTCTCTGACCTGGTCAAGTGAGAATCTTAAGTTAGCTCTGCTGAAATACATGACACGGTTGTACGGGTAGCTCTTTGCCGGTGCTTTTGGCTGATGGCAGAACGTGCAAGTACCTAAGCTAAGTACCGGAAACACTTTTCATTGGATTGTTCCCTCCAGAAATCCATGTACGCGAGGCTCACTCTAATCAATTCTTGCCTTCTGCACACACATAGATAGAACACACATGTAATGCCTGATGGATTCACGTCTAGACATGCATGCACTTGAGGCACATGCTAATCGATTATCGCCTGCTGGAAACATATAAAACACACGTGTAATACAGGTTAATTCCACTTCTAGTGCCTTCTTTTTCACTATATTTCTGACCGGGTTGTTGCAATTTAGTACATGTATATATAGGCCAATAGCACATGACTAAGTAGGATTAGGATTCTTATACTACGATCTGGAAGGCACATGTGTCATGCCTAATTCTAACATCTTGCTTTTCATTGCTGTGGAGAAGAAGAATCTTACTATCAATATTGTAGAAGAACTGGAAATACGGATCAAGATCATCTCGCTATCGAGCAAGATGCAGAGCAAGGCTGATCAGTGTCATGGGAAGGATTGGGATATATTTTCCATGCTGCTCATGGCGAGAAAAACCTATGTCTTGACTCGCATAGCTATATATATATATATATATGCGTTCATCTGCCATGGTATTCAAAGGAGAAATTACTATGTAGTGTAGAACATATGGCTGCATACCTCAACATGTTCCTATAAACCTTTTGATATTCAAGTTCAACCGGCAGTGCTGCCTTGAGAAATCCCATGTTACCTCCATGCCCTGACGTCCATGGCATTGGGCCTCTGATGTTGTTGCTTTCTCAGGCCTAAGCCTTCCTCTCAGCAAGCTGCAACGGCCTACCGCTAGGGGACTGCGACATTGGTTGATTTAATTGATCGCTTGACTCATACTTGTGTGTTTCATGGCCATCAGTTCGTCGATGCAATTCTGTCTAGGCTCCAAACCTCAATCTGATCTGCCATTGCTATAACTGCATCAGATGCACTCAAACTCCAAGCAATAGAGGACACGGAGGCACAGAGGCAACCAGTCCTCCTTGAGCCTTGTTTCATGGCCATCAGTTCGTCAATGCAATTTTGTCCAGGCTCTGAACCTCAATCTGATCTGCCATTGCTATAACTACGTCAGATGCACACGGAGATGTAGAGGCAACCAGTCCTCCTTGAGCCGAGGCAACAAAGATTAATCGGGATGGCAGGGAGATCAAAAGAGGTGGTAGAGGAGATGGCTTTTTTTGTGGGTGAGGGAAGATGTGTTTCGTGAGAGGAAGGAAGGTGAAAATAAAGAGATAAGGAGGAGGAAGGAGATTAATGAGGACGGGTCCAACGGTTATACATAGATCTATAGGTGGCGGCTAGTTTTACAACTGAGACATGGTGATATAATTATATTGATTGATCTACACCATTTAAATTTGGTCCCACGAGATGAACGGTTTCTAATTACTGATTAATGTGGTAATTTCTTGGGAGTCTGTAATTAGTATAAGTATAGATATAGATTTATAGAGGCCCTGGGCCTCTCCCGAAATAATGAGCGGGAAGGGCACCAACAATTGGCCATTTTGAAGGGGAACATCTAGTACAAGTTATCCTGACCAAAGGTGGTCTTCGGCTGCCAAAAGTACTGGTGATGACGCCGTCTTGGGCTCCACGGTGACCTCCGTCCTGCCGCTCTGCTGGTCTTGGTCTTGTTGCACCGGAATGGTAACCTTTGACCGGTGCCTTGGCCTGTGTTGCCCCCTTTGCACCAAAGGGGAAACAAGGACACTGCGCAGGCCGGCGCCCGCCTGGCCTCGATCATCATGGCTTGCGTCACGGGCTTCTCGCGAGGTATCCCCGCCTTGATCTCTCTGCCTCCTCGCGAGCCTACCTGATGAGGCTGCCTTTGAGGAAGCTTCCTGTCGTCCGCCCTGCGAGGCTTGGCCCCTCGTGAGGGTCTTGAGCTTGAGCTGATGAAGATGGGCCACGCTGGGCCCCCACTTGAGCCACACCGCAGGCCGCAGGCAGGCAAGTCTGGGGACCCCCGTTCCCAGAACACCGACAGTAGCCCCCGGGCCCAAGGCACGCCCGGGCTTGGCCTAGTAGGGAAGCGAAGGGGTAAGCGCGAAGCGCCGCAGGCCCCAACAGCCTGCGGCCTTGAGCGCCGCGTGGCGGTTGACTGGACGTGGGTGTATGCACTTCCCCATGATGCCTCGACGACCGCACGACTTGACAAGTCCCTGCATGCAGAGAGATCGGTCATGATTACCTGCGATCTGGTGCTCGGCGGTTGGTCTCTTCCGGCTATAAGTACGGGGCTGCGTGAGCCCCTTCAGCCTGTCCCTTCTTGCTGCTCCTTTTCTTCTTCTTGGCTACTCGCCGTCCTCATGGCCCCAAAGAGATTCTCGGCCGCGGAGAAAGGAAAGGCCCCCCCAGGTAGGGGCTAAATCCCCCCGACCAAGCGCGGCTGAGGCCGCCCTCGCAAGTATACCACGGTCCCCGTGGTGGCCTCCCGCGACCATGGAGGTGGTTCCCTGCGTGGTGGTGAGCGCCCGGTTGCCGACGGGGGGCACGCCGTGGGTGTGCGCCCCCTAGGCCACGCTTTCGCTCTGCGGAGGTGCTGCCGGAGTTCGTCGTGTGGTCGGCGGACCCATCCAGCACCCGGCTCCAGCTCCCCCGTTTCTTCGTAGATGAACTGCCGGCAGCGCTCGGTGCGCCTTCTGGCTCCAGGCATATGGCTGCTGCAGCAGGGCCTCCTGGGCTTCGCTGGAGGTCTCCGTTTCTGGGAATGGGGCTCTGACACGCGGCTGGCAAACGTTTGATGGCGACGCCACCCTCTAAGTGAGGGTGTTCAGGGAAGATGGTCGCCGTGCCGAGTGCTGCCCTGAAGACGACCACCGCGGCTGCCTGCCCAGCCCCGGCACTGACCAGGATGAAGATGGCGACTGGCGTACAGGCGGCGGTGCTTGGGGTTCGCTGAGCTTCGGCGACCCCCTCTCAGGCAGCAGCTCCTCCAGCGGTGGCCGCGACCAGCCCCCGCGCCATCGTGCCCGCCGGGGTGAAGGTAGCGGGTCAGCCCGCCATCGCGCCCCGGTGAAGCGAGAGGAGGGATTCGCCTGAGCCCCAGGAGCAGCTCGAGCCTTCGCTGTGGGTTGGCGCAGGACGAATCGCGCCCGTTTTGTTTTCTTTCTTATCCTGCGCAAAAATAGAAAGTAATGTAGGGCCCCGCGGGGGCGTGTTAGAACTGCTACTGTTTAACCATCGCGCTGTTTCCGCTATTTCTGCGCTGTGTTTCCGCGCCGCGCACCCATGTGCGGGAACTATTTTAGCTCGGTGGGGCTTGGCGCGGTCCTCACCTCCTGAGGCAATGGCCTCGTCGTGCGCTTCGTGCCCTGAAAGGATCAGTGAGAGGGGTAACTTACGGTCTTGGTTGTGGGGGCGATCGGCCGAGGTCCTGCGCTCGTGTCGCGTTGCCCGTGGGGCACGGACTGGGAGGGGTGCTCCCGCAGAGGACTCGGATAGGGAAGCTCCAAACGACCGGGGCAGAAAACACTCGCGAGGGCGCCCACGAACCTCCCTCCCGAGACTTGTGCATGAGAAAACGAGGCAAGCGAGCGAGAAAGACAAAGAATCACAAGCCAGGAACGTCAGCAACTCCAATAAAACTTCAAATGGGAGTAAACAAGCCAACTGCAGAAAGCAAATGGGAAAGCCGCGTCCGGTACCTATTCTAGTCTTTGACGTCTTCTCACCAGCGCGGAGCTAAGTGCTGCCACCGGGCGTGGGCGGGAGCCGCCGAGGCCCGAGGGCGGCACTCCAGAGACTCCGGGGCATGTATAGCCCCACTCATTATTACGTGAGAGTGTCACGGGCGGCTAGCTTCACAAGCATTTGCCTACTTCACAGGCACCGGGCCTTTCCCAAAACGCAGCAGCTTCACAGGCATCGGGCCTTTCCCAAATCGCAGCAGCTTCATAGGCATTCGCCTTCTCCACAGACACCGGGCCTTTCCGTAAATGCATCAACTTCACTGGCATTTGCCTTCTTCACAGGCACCGAGCCTTTCCCAAAATGCATCAGCTTCATAGGCATTCACCTTCTTCACAGGCACCGGGTCTTTCCCAAATCGCAGCAGCTTCATAGGCATTCGCCTTCTTCACAGTCACCGGGCCTTTCCCAAATCGCAGCAGCTTCACAGGCATTCGCCTTCTTCACAGGCACCGGGCCTTTCCTAGGCGCTAGGCCTCGCTCAGGGATAGAACCTCCGAAGATGTTGAATATTCCACGCGTTCTGGACGGGTACCCCCTTCGAGGTCTCCAAGCGCGTGGAGCCAGGCCTGGAAACATGAACAACCTTGAATGGGCCCTCCCACATGGGAGAGAGCTTATGCAGCCCCTCCCTGGAGAGAACCCGTCTGAGCATGAGATTCCCTACCTCAAGAGTTCTGGGGCGGATGTTGCTGCAGTGGTATCGTCGCAGCGCCTATTGATACCTTGCCGCTTGCAGCGCGGCTTCTCGACGGCATTCCTCCCCCATCACAAGATCTGTCCCCCGCATGGCGTCCTGCTGCGTCTTGTCGAACACCAGGACCCGTGCGGAGCGACGCCTGACCTCATGAGGGAGAACAGCCTCTTCTCCATAGACGAGGAAGAATGGGGTCTCGCCAGTCGGCTTGGTCGCAGTTGTGCGGTTTAACCACGGCACGGACTGGAGCTCGTCGTACCAGCCCCTGCCACATGCTTCCAGCTTCTTCTTAAAGGTCCTGGCTTTGAGGCCCATCATGACCTCCGCGTTGGCCCGCTCGGCCTGGCCGTTGCTCCGGGGGTGTGCTACCGAAGCGTAGCATATCTGCGTTCCATGGTTAGCATAGTACGTTCTGAAGAGATTACTGGTGAATTGCGAACCATTGTCAGTGATGATGCGGTTGGGCACCCCAAATCGGCTCACAAGGCCCTTGATGAATTTGACCACTGAGCCTGCCGGGATTGTGCGGACAGCTTCCACCTCAGCCCACTTGGTGAATTTGTCCACGACGACGTAGAGGCAGCGATAGCCCCCTGGCGCCCGAGGAAACGGGCCCAGAATGTCCAGCCCCCAAACTGTGAACGACCATGAGAGGTGTATAGTCTGTAGACCCCTCGCAGGCTGATGGATCTTCTTAGCGTGAAACTGGCAGGCCTCGCAAGCCTTCACAAGCTCAACGACATCGTTGAGCGCTGTGGGCCAACAGAATCCACTACGGAACGCCTTGCCGACGAGGGTCTGTGACGACGAGTGGTGCCCGCAGTCTCCGCCGTGTATGTCCGCCGGTAGCTCCTTCCCTTGCTCTCGGGAAATGCAACGTAGGGACACGTCATTTGGTCGCTTCCTGTAGAGCTCTCCATCTATCGTGGTATTTCTCACGGGGGGCTTGCGAGTCGACAGATGCCACAAGGGCTTAGTGTGTGGGTAAGACTGCTGCTGATAGGCCCGGGAGCGGGTATGCGAGTAGCACGCGCTAGTTTACCCAGGTTCGGGGCTCTCCGGAGAGATAACACCCCTACTCCTACATGTCTGAGTATATCTGGTATATCTGGTACAGAGTTGCTCCTAGAGCTGTATCTGAGGTCAGTGCCATAGGCATCTGGCCTCGTATATGCATATGAGCACAAGTGGGAGCTAGGCCGAATGGATATACGTGTGTGCTAGCTAGCTTGCTTGCTAGCTAGTATGCATGTGTGGAGTGTGCGAGAGTGCCCAGCGAGCCATTCTGGCCGGCCCCATGGATGGATGGTTGCTAGCTATATATAGCATGGGGGTAGCTTACTACCTAAGCTAGGTAGTGGCATGGGGCACCATGCCCACGTACATGGCATGCATGAAGGAAATATGCCCTAGAGGCAATAATAAAGTTATTATTTATTTCCTTATATCATGATAAATGTTTATTATTCATGCTAGAATTGTATTAACCGAAAACATAATACATGTGTGAATACATAGACAAACTTAGTGTCACTAGTATGCCTCTACTTGACTAGCTCGTTAATCAAAGATGGTTATGTTTCCTAACCATGAACAAAGAGTTGTTATTTGATTAACGGGATCACATCATTAGGTGAATGATCTAATTGACATGACCCATTCCATTAGCTTAGCACCCGATCGTTTAGTATGTTGCTATTGCTTTCTTCATGACTTATACATGTTCCTATGACTATGAGATTATGCAACTCCCGTTTGCGGGAGGAACACTTTGTGTGCTACCAAACGTCACAACATAACTGGGTGATTATAAAGGAGCTCTACAGGTGTCTCCAAAGGTAGATGTTGGGTTGGCGTATTTCGAGAATAGGATTTGTCACTCCGATTGTCGGAGAGGTATCTCTGGGCCCTCTCGGTAATGCACATCACATAAGCCTTGCAAGCATTGCAACTAATGAGTTAGTTGCGAGATTATGTATTACGGAACAAGTAAAGAGACTTGCCGGTAACGAGATTGAACTAGGTATTGGATATCGACGATCGAATCTCGGGCAAGTAACATACCGATGACAAAGGGAACAACGTATGTTGTTATGCGGTCTGACCAATAAAGATCTTCGTAGAATATGTAGGAGCCAATATGGGCATCCAGGTCCCGCTGTTGGTTATTGACCGGAGATTTGTCTCAGTCATGTCTACATTGTTCTCGAACCGTAGGGTCCGCACGCTTAACGTTACGATGACATTTATTATGAGTTTATGCATTTTGATGTACCGAAGTTAGTTCAGAGTCCCGGATGTGATCACGGACATGATGAGGAGTCTCGAAATGGTCGAGACATAAAGATTGATATATTGGATGGCTATATTCGGATACCGGAATTGTTCCGGGTGATTTCAGAGAAAACCGGAGTGCCGGAGGGGTTACAAGAACCCCCCGGGGAAGTAATGGGCCTTATTGGGCCTGAGGGGAGAGAGAGGGCAGCAGCCCAAGAGTTGGCGTGCCCCCCCTCATGGGGAGTCCGAATTGGACTAGGATGGGGGGGGGGGGGGCCCCCTTTCCCTCTCCCTCTCCCTCTCTTTCCTTCCCCCTCCCTACTCCTAGTTGGACTAGGAAAGGGGAGTCCTACTCCCACTAGGAGAAGGACTCCCCCCTCTCTCCTTGGCGCACCAAGGGCCGGCCGGCCTCCCCTTGCTCCTTTATATACGGGGGCAGGGGGGCACCCTAGGACACACAAGTTGATCCACGTGATCGTTCCTTAGCCGTGTGCGGTGCCCCCTGCCACCATATTCCACCTCGATCATATCGTTGTAGTGCTTAGGCGAAGCCCTGCATCGGTAGAACATCATCATCGTCACCACGCCGTTGTGCTGACGGAACTCATCCCCGAAGTTTTGCTGGATCGGAGCCCGGGGAGCGTCATCGAGCTGTACGTGTGCTAAGAACTCGGAGGTGCCGGAGTAACGGTGCTTGGATCGGTCGGATCGGGAAGACGTACAACTACTTCCTGTACGTTGCGTCAACGCTTCCGCGTCGTTCTATGAGGGTACGTTGACAACACTCTCCCCTCTCGTTGCTATGCATCACCATGATCTTGCGTGTGCGTAGGAAAATTTTGAAATTACTACGTTCCCCAACAGTGGCATCCGAGCCTAGGTTTTATGGTTTGATGTTATATGCACGAGTAGAACACAAGTGAGTTGTGGGCGATATAAGTCATACTGCCTACCAGCATGTCATACTTTGGTTCGGCGGTATTGTTGGATGAAGCGGCCCGGACCGACATTATGCGTACGCTTACGCGAGACCGGTTCTCCCGACGTGCTTTGCACAAAGGTGGCTTGCGGGTGACTGTTTCTCCAACTTTAGTTGAACCAAGTGTGGCTACGCCCGGTCCTTGCAAAGGTTAAAACGGCATCAACTTGACAAACTATCGTTGTGGTTTTGATGCGTAGGTGAGATTGGTTCTTGCTTAAGCCCGTAGCAGCCACGTAAAACTTGCAACAACAAAGTAGAGGACGTCTAACTTGTTTTTGCAGGGCATGTTGTGATGTGATATGGTCAAGACATGATGCTAAATTTTATTGTATGAGATGATCATGTTTTGTAACCGAGTTATCGGCAACTGGCAGGAGCCATATGGTTGTCGCTTTATTGTATGCAATGCAATCGCGATGTAATGCTTTACTTTATCACTAAGCGGTAGCGATAGTCGTGGAAGCATAAGATTGGCGAGACGACAACGATGCTACGATGGAGATCAAGGTGTCGCGCCGGTGACGATAGTGATCATGACGGTGCTTCGGAGATGGAGATCACAGGCACAAGATGATGATGGCCATATCATATCACTTATATTGATTGCATGTGATGTTTATCTTTTATGCATCTTATCTTGCTTTGATTGACGGTAGCATTATAAGATGATCTCTCACTAATTATCAAGAAGTGTTCTCCCTAAGTATGCACCGTTGCGAAAGTTCTTCGTGCTGAGACACCACGTGATGATCGGGCGTGATAGGCTCTACGTTCAAATACAACGGGTGCAAAATAGTTGCACACGCGGAATACTCAGGTTATACTTGACGAGCCAAGCATATACAGATATGGCCTCGGAACACGGAGATGAAAGGTCGAGCGTGAATCATATAGTAGATATGATCAACATAGTGATGTTCACCAATGAAACTACTCCATCTCACGTGATGATCGGACATGGTTTAGTTGATTTGCATCACGTGATCACTTAGAGGATTAGAGGGATGTCTATCTAAGTGGGAGTTCTTAAATAATTTGATTAACTGAACTTAAATTTATCATGAACTTAGTACCTGATAGTATCTTGCTTGTTTATGTTTAGATGGCTCGTGCTGTTGTTCCGTTGAATTTTAATGCGTTCCTTGAGAAAGCAAAGTTGAAAGATGATGGTAGCAATTACACGGACTGGCTTCGTAACTTGAGGATTATCCTCATTGCTGCACAGAAGAATTACGTCCTGGAAGCACCGCTGGGTGCCAGGCCTGCTGCTGGAGCAACACTAGATGTTATGAACGTCTGGCAGAGCAAAGCTGATGACTACTCGATAGTTCAGTGTGCCATGCTTTACGGCTTAGAATCGGGACTTCAACGACGTTTTGAACGTCATGGAGCATATGAGATGTTCCAGGAGTTGAAGTTAATATTTCAAGCAAATGCCCGGATTGAGAGATATGAAGTCTCCAATAAGTTCTATAGCTGCAAGATGGAGGAGAACAGTTCTGTCAGTGAGCATATACTCAAAATGTCTGGGTATAATAATCACTTGATTCAGATGGGAGTTAATCTTCCAGATGATTGCGTCATTGACAGAATTCTCCAATCACTGCCACCAAGCTACAAGAGCTTCATGATGAACTATAATATGCAAGGGATGAACAAGACTATTCCCGAGCTCTTCGCAATGCTGAAAGCTGCGGAGGTAGAAATCAAAAAGGAGCATCAAGTGTTGATGGTCAACAAGACCACTAGTTTCAAGAAAAAGGGCAAAGGGAAGAAGAAGGGGAACTTCAAGAAGAACGGCAAGCAAGTTGCTACTCAAGAGAAGAAACCCAAGTCTGGACCTAAGCCTGAAACTGAGTGCTTCTACTGCAAGCAGACTGGTCACTGGAAGCGGAACTGCCCCAAGTATTTGGTGGATAAGAAGGATGGCAAGGTGAACAAAGGTATATGTGATATACATGTTATTGATGTGTACCTTACTAATGCTCGCAGTAGCACTTGGGTATTTGATACTGGTTCTGTTGCTAATATTTGCAACTCGAAACAGGGACTACGGATTAAGCAAAGATTGGCTAAGGACAAGGTGACGATGCGCGTGGGAAACGGTTCTAAAGTCGATGTGATCGCAGTCAGCACACTACCTCTACATCTACCTTCGGGATTAGTATTAGACCTAAATAATTGTTATTTGGTGCCAGCGTTGAGCATGAACTTATATCTGGATCTTGTTTAATGCGAGACGGTTACTCATTTAAATCAAAGAATAATGGTTTTTCTATTTATATGAGTAATATCTTTTATGGTCATGCACCCTTGAAGAGTGGTCTATTCTTGTTGAATCTCGATAGTAGTGATACACATATTCATAATGTAGAAGCCAAAAGATGCAGAGTTGATAATGATAGTGCAACTTATTTGTGGCACTGCCGTTTAGGTCATATCGGTGTAAAGCGCATGAAGAAACTCCATACTGATGGACTTTTGGAACCACTTGATTATGAATCACTTGGTACTTGCGAACCGTGCCTCATGGGCAAGATGACTAAAACACCGTTCTCCGGTACTATGGAGAGAGCAACAGATTTGTTGGAAATCATACATACAGATGTATGTGGTCCAATGAATGTGGAGGCTCGTGGCGGATATCGTTATTTTCTCACCTTCACAGATGACTTAAGCAGATATGGGTATATCTACTTAATGAAACATAAGTCTGAAACATTTGAAAAGTTCAAAGAATCTCAGAGTGAAGTTGAAAATCATCGTAAGAAGAAAATAAAGTTTCTACGATCTGATCGTGGAGGAGAATATTTGAGTTACGAGTTTGGTGTACATTTGAAAAATTGTGGAATAGTTTCACAACTCACGCCACCCGGAACACCACAGCGTAATGGTGTGTCCGAACGTTGTAATCGTACTCTACTAGATATGGTGCGATCTATGATGTCTCTTACTGATTTACCGCTATCGTTTTGGGGATACGCTCTAGAGACGGCCGCATTCACGTTAAATAGGGAACCATCAAAATCCGTTGAGATGACGCGTTATGAACTGTGGTTTGGCAAGAAACCAAAGTTGTCATTTCTGAAAGTTTGGGGCTGCGATGCTTATGTGAAAAAGCTTCAACCTGATAAGCTCGAACCCAAATCGGAGAAATGTGTCTTCATAGGATATCCAAAGGAAACTATTGGATACAACTTCTATCATAGATCCGAAGGCAAGACTTTTGTTGCTAAATTCGGAAACTTTCTGGAGAAGGAGTTTCTCTCGAAAGAAGTGAGTGGGAGGAAAGTAGAACTTGACAAGGTAACTGTACCTGCTCCCTTATTGGAAAGTAGTACATCACAAAAAACTGTTTCTGCGACACCTACACCAATAAGTGAGGAAGTTAATGATAATGATCAGGAAACTTCAGGACAAGATACTACTGAACCTCGTAGATCAACCAGAGTGAGATCCGTGCCAGAGTGGTACGGTAATCCAGTTCTGGAAGTCATGCTACTAGATCATGATGAACCTACGAACTATGAAGAAGCGATGGTGAGCCCAGATTCCGCAAAATGGCTTGAAGCCATGAAATCTGAGATGGGATCCATGTATGAGAACAAAGTATGGACTTTGGTTGACTTGCCCGATGATCGGCAAGCAATTGAGAATAAATGGATCTTCAAGAAGAAGACTGACGCTGACGGTAATATTACTGTCTACAAAGCTCGACTTGTCGCAAAAGGTTTTCGACAAGTTCAAGGGGTTGACTACTATGAGACCTTCTCACCCGTAGCGATGCTTAAGTCTGTCCGAATCATGTTAGCAATTGCCGCATTTTATGATTATGAAATTTGGCAGATGGATGTCAAAACTGCATTCCTGAATGGATTTCTGGAAGAAGAGTTGTATATGATGCAACCGGAAGGTTTTGTCGATCCAAAGGGAGCTAACAAAGTGTGCAAGCTCCAGCGATCCATTTATGGACTGGTGCAAGCCTCTCGGAGTTGGAATAAACGTTTTGATAGTGTGATCAAAGCATTTGGTTTTATACAGACTTTCGGAGAAGCCTGTATTTACAAGAAAGTGAGTGGGAGCTCTGTAGCATTTCTGATATTATATGTGGATGACATATTACTGATTGGAAATGATATAGAATTTCTGGATAGCATAAAGGGATACTTGAATAAGAGTTTTTCAATGAAAGACCTCGGTGAAGCTGCTTACATATTAGGCATAAAGATCTATAGAGATAGATCAAGACGCCTAATTGGACTTTCACAAAGCACATACCTTGACAAGATTTTGAAAAAGTTCAAAATGGATCAAGCAAAGAAAGGGTTCTTGCCTGTGTTACAAGGTGTGAAGTTGAGTCAGACTCAATGCCCGACCACTGAAGAAGATAGAGAGAAAATGAAAGATGTTCCCTATGCTTCAGCCATAGGCTCTATCATGTATGCAATGCTGTGTACCAGACCTGATGTGTGCCTTGCTATAAGCTTAGCAGGGAGGTACCAAAGTAATCCAGGAGTGGATCACTGGACAGCGGTCAAGAACATCCTGAAATACCTGAAAAGGACTAAGGATATGTTTCTCGTATATGGAGGTGACAAAGAGCTCATCGTAAAAGGTTACGTTGATGCAAGCTTTGACACTGATCCGGATGATTCTAAATCACAGACCGGATTCGTGTTTACATTAAACGATGGAGCTGTCAGTTGGTGCAGTTCTAAACAAAGCGTGGTAGCGGGATCTACATGTGAAGCAAAGTACATAGCTGCTTCGGAAGCAGCAAATGAAGGAGTCTGGATGAAGGAGTTCATATCCGATCTAGGTGTCATACCTAGTGCATCGGGTCTAATGAAAATCTTTTGTGACAATACTGGTGCAATTGCCTTGGCAAAGGAATCCAGATTTCACAAGAGAACCAAGCACATCAAGAGACGCTTCAATTCCATCCGGGATCTAGTCCAGGTGGGAGACATAGAGATTTGCAAGATACATACGGATCTGAATGTTGCAGACCCATTAACTAAGCCTCTTCCACGAGCAAAACATGATCAGCACCAAGACTCCATGGGTGTTAGAATCATTACTATGTAATCTAGATTATTGACTCTAGTGCAAGTGGGAGACTGAAGGAAATATGCCCTAGAGGCAATAATAAAGTTATTATTTATTTCCTTATATCATGATAAATGTTTATTATTCATGCTAGAATTGTATTAACCGGAAACATAATACATGTGTGAATACATAGACAAACTTAGTGTCACTAGTATGCCTCTACTTGACTAGCTCATTAATCAAAGATGGTTATGTTTCCTAACCATGAACAAAGAGTTGTTATTTGATTAACGGGATCACATCATTAGGTGAATGATCTGATTGACATGACCCATTCCATTAGCTTAGCACCCGATCGTTTAGTATGTTGCTATTGCTTTCTTCATGACTTATACATGTTCCTATGACTATGAGATTATGCAACTCCCGTTTGCTGGAGGAACACTTTGTGTGCTACCAAACGTCACAACGTAACTGGGTGATTATAAAGGAGCTCTATAGGTGTCTCCAAAGGTAGATGTTGGGTTGGCGTATTTCGAGAATAGGATTTGTCACTCCGATTGTCGGAGAGGTATCTCTGGGCCCTCTCGGTAATGCACATCACATAAGCCTTGCAAGCATTGCAACTAATGAGTTAGTTGTGAGATGATGTATTACGGAACGAGTAAAGAGACTTGCCGGTAATGAGATTGAACTAGGTATTGGATACCGACGATCGAATCTCGGGCAAGTAACATACCGATGACAAAGGGAACAACGTATGTTTTTATGCGGTCTGACCGATAAAGATCTTCGTAGAATATGTAGGAGCCAATATGGGCATCCAGGTCCCGCTGTTGGTTATTGACCGGAGATTTGTCTCGGTCATGTCTACATTGTTCTCGAACCGTAGGGTCCGCACGCTTAACGTTACGATGACAGTTATTATGAGTTTATGCATTTTGATGTACCGAAGTTAGTTCGGAGTCCCAGATGTGATCACGGACATGACGAGGAGTCTCGAAATGGTCGAGACATAAAGATTGATATATTGGATGGCTATATTCGGACACCGGAATTGTTCCGGGTGATTTCGGAGAAAACCGGAGTGCCGGAGGGGTTACCGGAACCCCCCGGGGAAGTAATGGGCCTTATTGGGCCTGAGGGGAGAGAGAGGGCAGCATCCCAAGAGGTGGCGCCCCCCCCCTCATGGGGAGTCCGAATTGGACTAGGAGGGGGGGGGCCCTTTCCCTCTCCCTCTCCCTCTCTTTCCTTCCCCCTCCCTACTCCTAGTTGGACTAGGAAAGGGGAGTCCTACTCCCACTAGGAGAAGGACTCCCCCCTCTCTCCTTGGCGCACCAAGGGCCGGCCGGCCTCCCCTTGCTCCTTTATATACAGGGGCAGGGGGCACCCTAGGACACACAAGTTGATCCACGTGATCATTCCTTAGCCGTGTGCGGTGCCCCCTGCCACCATATTCCACCTCGATCATATCGTTGTAGTGCTTAGGCGAAGCCCTGCGTCGGTATAACATCATCATCGTCACCACGCCATTGTGCTGACGGAACTCATCCCCGAAGCTTTGCTGGATCGGAGCCCAGGGAGTGTCATCGAGCTGTATGTGTGCTAAGAACTCGGAGGTGCCGGAGTAACGGTGCTTGGATCGGTCGGATCGGGAAGACGTACGACTACTTCCTCTATGTTGCGTCAACGCTTCCGCGTCGGTCTATGAGGGTACGTAGACAACACTCTCCCCTCTCGTTGCTATGCATCACCATGATATTGCGTGTGCGTAGGAAAATTTTGAAATTACTATGTTCCCCAACAATGCATGCCTCTTTGTCCCTGGTGCACTTTACAAAACAGTGCCCAGGGACGGATACACTTTAGATGATGTCATCGCTACTATTCATCAATAGTGTCGGGTACGGCCGTCTCGTCGGTGTCTTGTCGGTGTCGGGTCGGGCTGCAGTCGGCAGCCGGCTGGTTGGCGTAGTCGGCAGCCGGCCGGGCAGAGCAGTCGGACGGGGAGCCGGCAGGAGCGGTCGGACAGTCGGACTGAGGGGCTTTGCTAGCCCCGATGTCTTGAAATATCGTCTTGCCGTCCTCGGGGTACCCGTGGTCGATTACTTCCGTCAGTAGCCCCCAAGCCTCCGGGCGACTTGGCAAAGTTGGGCGAAGGTTTTTTGGCGAGTGTTCATGGAAATGATCATGAAAAAGACAAAGTTAGTCCATGCAGGTATATCAAATGTTTGCTTTTAGCATTGCAAGTTTTATGCGGAGGGTGCCGACTCGGTTTCATCCGAGCCCCCTTAATCTTTTTCGTGTTCCCTCCGCTTTTTGGCTTGTGCTCTTGCTTGCCGGACAGCCGCTCTGCGGTCTGTGGCTAAGAGTGGGCCGCGAAGTGGAGTGTACAGTACTCAGAGTCTAGGAGCAGATTCAACTGAGTAGATACTTGTAAAGGAAACGGTCGGATGGCCCGAACCGTTTTTCTTCCCGGACGTTTTTCGCGTGGGTGGCCTCCATGGTTCACTCTTGCTAGCCGGACAGCCACTCTGCGGTCTGTGACTAAGAGTGAGCCTTTGGTACCGCGCACGGTACTAAGCCGTCTACGGGAACTAACGCCTCAGGCCAAGTGGCCAGCCCCCGGGCCAACTCTGGTTGGCGCCGGGGTGAACAGTGATGCAACTGCAAAAAAATGCGGAGATAGCACCTGAGCATCGCTCAGGGTTATTCGTGCTTGCGTGATGCAAAAATATGCGGGCGAGGAGCTCACATTGATTTTTGTGTAGTCGCGGTCGTCGAAGACAGCCGGCGCGACTCGGCGCTCATGGAGCGCGTCGGCGCACCCGCTGGGTGTAGCCCCCGAGCCCCCGGGTGCTCGAAGGGGGTCCCGGCCGGCCAGGCTCGACCGGCCAGGTAGCGAGGCGTCTTGCAACGTCCTTTTCTTCTTTTCCGGCAACTACTTTGTCTTCATCTTCGCGGGAGCGCGTCAGCGCACCCGCTGGGTGTAGCCCCCGAGATTCGGGCCGACTGCTGAGCAGTCGGGCCGGATCTCCCGGCAACTACTTTGTCTTCTTCTTTCTCGCGGGGACACGTTAGCGCACCCACTGGGTGTAGCCCCCGAGATTCCGGCCGACTGCTGAGCAGTCGGGCCGGATCTCCCGGCAACTACTTTGTCTTCTTCCTTCTCACGGGGGCGCGTCAGCGCACCCGCTAGGTGTAGCCCCCGAGATCTGGGCCGACTGCTGAGCAGTCGGGCCGGATCTTCCGACAACTACTTTGTCTTCTTCTTTCTCGCGGGGGCGCGTCAGCGCACCCGCTGGGTGTAGCCCCCGAGATCTGGGCCGACTGCTGAGCAGTCGGGACGGATCTTCCGGCAACTACTTTGTCTTCATCTTCGCGGGAGCGCGTCAGTGCACCCGCTGGGTGTAGCCCCCGAGATTCGGGCCGAATGCTGAGCAGTCGGGCCGGATCTCCCGGCAACTACTTTGTCTTCTTCTTTCTCGTGGGGGCGCGTCAGCGCACCCGCTGGGTGTAGCCCCCGAGATCTGGGCCGACTGCTGAGCAGTCGGGCTGGATCTTCCGGCAACTACTTTGTCTTCATCTTCGCGGGAGCGCGTTAGCGCACCCGCTGGGTGTAGCCCCCGAGATTCGGGCCGACTGCTGAGCAGTCAGGCCGGATCTCCCGGCAACTACTTTGTCTTCTTCTTTTTCTTCTTCAGGCGGCTGGGCGGGCAGACCCCGATATAGCTGTCGGACTCTTTGCAGCCGGCCTGGCAGTCAGCGGACGGACGCACATCTGGCAGTCGAACATATACTTTTTTTTCGCCAGCCGGCTGTGGGGAGTCGGCCCTTGGCTTTTTTAGCCGGATCACGGGCAGCCAGCCCTTTCTTTTTCTCCCAGCCGGCCTTGAGCAGTCAGAAACAACTCTTCATCTCTCTTTTTTTACCAGCCGGCCTCTGACTTTTCCTCCCCTGCCCCATCTGGCTGAGCAGCCGCCCCGGGCAGTCGGATGTGCATCTCTTTCTTTTCTCTCTGCGCGCTTTCTTTCGGCAGCGGGCAGTTGGCCCCCCCTTTTTTTTCTTTCTTTCGTCCGACTGCATGTGAGCAGCGGAACGCCACCAGTCGGCCACTTCTTAGCCGGATTGGGCACTCGGCCCTTTCTCTCTTTTCTCTTCCAGCCGGCTGTGGGGCAGGCGGCCCCTGACTTTCCTAGTCGGCCCCCTTTTTTTTCTTTCGGCAAGTCGGCGCGCGACGATGCGAACACACGGAGGGAGCGGGGGTGGCTCGCGGGCGCGCGGCCATGGAGGTGCTCGCGGGAGCAGGGGGACGACGCGGCAGTCCGCAGCGCAGCGGACGCGCGTCCGTGGGAGCGGCAGGGCGGAGGATTTGGAGTCCGGGCGATGGGCCGCGGCGTCCGGGAACTGGGCAGCCGGCGCGAGGGCGAAGTCGGGTGCAAGACTGCCCAGGCGGCCGGCTCGGGCGAAGGGCGGCGAGCGAACCCGGCCGGAGAGGCGCGTGGCCAAGCGCGGAGCCGGCCCGGGCGAGAAGCGGCAAGTGGACCCGGCACCGGCAGGGTGCGCGGCCATGGGGACGCAGCAGCAAACGGCAGGTGGGGCTGCAGCCAGACGCCGCGAGCAGGGGCCGAGCGGCGCACGCGCTCGGAGAAGGCGTCGCGCAGCATGGAGTGCCGCTGCTGAAGTTGGTTGCGGGGCGGAGCAGGAGCTGGCAACGCAGGGAGGCCAGGCGCGGGAGGAGCTCGTGGCCAGCAGCTGCTCAGGAGGAGCAGGGAGGCGGAGGAGCTAGGTACGTGGCACCGGTTCTACTGGATTTTGCCACGGCCGCAGTGGTTCCAGGCGGAATGCGCGGAGCAGAGTGAGCACTGAGCAGCGTGGAGACAGTAGCAGCAAACCAAAGCCATTGTCTGGGCATGGCCAGTGTTTGTACGGGTAGTGTATGGGATATATCTGGCCATTATATGGGTTGTATCTTGACCATGGTTGACTAGCATCTAGCTTGCTTGTAGATGGTATGTGGAGGAGCGAAAGCGTGTTTCGGCCAAAGCAAGGCGCAACGCAGGGGGAGCAGACGCGAACGATGCGGGGATGGACATGGCCAACCGAAGCGAGGCCTCGCGCGCGGCGCGCACGAGGACAGATGACTGGCGTCGCAATGGTGGTGACGAAGAGGGCGAGGCCGACAACGAGGGCGCGCCGTCTCACACGGCCTGTCAGGACCCCAATCCTAAGTCACACTGATCTAGCATGTAACACATCATATCACTTTGCGGCCTCACGCACGGTATTCCCACGGGTGCCACCTTACCTGGCTCGGGACCTTTTGCGCCTTTTGGCTCACGTATATGATAGTGTTGCTAGCATCCATATGACAAAGAACCCGGGCCGACATGGCTAGTCGTGAACCCAAAGCGGCACTAACCCATGGGGACAGGCATACATGAATCAACCTCGAGCATGTCGGTCAACAGCGTGTGAATCCGGGCTGTAGCACTGGGCTAACAGGACTCCGGTAACCCGGGCTGTAGCAGGCTAGGCAGGACTCCGGATGTCACCGCGTGACATTTCCCCGAAGGGACAGACACAGGAACGAAGTGAAACACATGCCGGCCAGTCAAGTGTCCTGAACGGTAGTGCTGGGCTAGCAGGACTCCGGTGAACCGGGCTGTAGCGGACTACTATGGCTCATGGAAGCACTAGACTACATTTCTCCATAAGAGAGGCTGCCAAGGATAAACAACTAGATTGTCGGATCCCACACATACCAAGCATTTCCATCATACACACAATATGCTCGATATGTGTAAATACAACATGGCATCACAACAAGACTCTACGACTCAAGTATTTATTCATTAGGCTCCGAGGAGCGAGATATTACAAACATGTGTCTCATGACCCAACATACAGAGCATACAAGCAACAGGCACATGCGGAAGCTTAACTTGTCTGAGTACAGACAACTACAAATGAAGAAGGCTCAGAAGCCTGACTATCTACAAGACCCTCCCAAGGGTACAAGATCGTAGCTGAGGTAACAAGATAAACATCGAAGTCCACGCGGAACTACTAGCGAGACTGGAGTCTCTCTGCAAAACATAGATTAAGCAAACGTGAGTACAAATGTACCCAGCAAGACTTACATTAGAACTAACTACATATGCATCGGTATCAACAAAGGGGGTGGTGGAGTTTAACTGCAGCAAGCCAGCTTTGACTCGGTGGCTATCCTGAACTACGACTGCAAGTAACTCTTTTGAGGTGGCGCACACGAGTCCACATATTCACCATACCAATACACCACTATGGATCCGCTCCCGTCTCCCTACGAGAACGCCATCCATAGCACTCACGCTTATCTTGCGCATTTTAGAGTATCCACTTTCACTTGTCTATGAACTATGCAAGGGGTCCAAGTTTCCATATCCGAGGAATCCGGCTATTCGAATAGATAATGATAACCCTGCAGGGGTGTACTTCTTCACACACGCTCTTGCCACTTATAGCCCTGTACACGTCATGTACCTCGGCAACCTTCAAGCGGAAGCCGGGCGAGGGAGTCGGCCACGACCTGACTAACCACCAAGTCTCTAGCCCAGGTTTATCACCTATTCGGGTTCCATCCGCAAGGAGATCCGGCCGGGGTGTCGCTCACGGCCCCAAACGATGTGTGCAGGGTTCCCAAGCCCACCATCCGGGTGCAACTTGGTACACCGTGCCACTGTGCCTAATCTGTCCCAAGCCCACCTGTACCGGGTGCCACTTGGTAGACTACTAACACCACCTACAAACACCAGAAACTAGTTGCAACTCCTGGACAGAGATCAAGTTGATTAATAAGCCGAGAGGGGCCGAGTTACCGGAACCCAATGTGTGGTAGTAACTGTTCATGGATCACAAACACAGGACTCAGTTCCTGAGGACGGCTACAATGAGACAACCCACCATGTACTCCTACATGGCCTCTCACCGCTACCTTTACCAAATCGTGTTCACACACTTAGCTCTCAATGGTAGGACATGTTCACCACGTTCCAATTCATTCCCGATGAATCAGACCGGACTCAACTCTAAGCAGTAGCAGGCATGACAACAAGCATGAATGATTAGGCACATCAAGGCTCAAACAATTCCTACTCATGCTAGTGGTTTTCATCTATTTACTGTGGCAATGATAGGTCATGCAGAGGAAAGGGGTTTAGCTACCGCAACATGTAACAGTTGAATCGGTGTTGTCCTAATGCAGTAAAAAAGAGCAGGAGCGAGAGAGTGGGATTGTATCGGAATGAACAAAGGGGTTTTGCTTGCCTGGCACTTCTGAAGATATTATAACTCTACATCGGTGTTATTGAACTCATCGTCGGAAGCACGTCTATCGAGAGGGGACAATCACCGGCAAACAAAGGAGAAACACAATCAATGCAATGCAACAATATGATGCATGATCATGACATGGCAATATGTTGTGAATTGGGCTAATGCAACAGAAAGTCATTTTAATTGAAGTGGAATTCAAAACTATATCAAATTCCAACTCCAAACCTATTATGAAATTTGCCCTAATCATGTTTCATCCTAAACAGTGAGTTTAACTTGCTCAAACATGCATGAAAATGGTACAGATGGATTCCTTGAATTTTTCTGATAATTTTTCATATATAAATTATTTCATTTGGAGTTACGGTTGAATTTCTATGATTTTTAGAAGTTTTAAACATTTTCTGGAATTTCCTGGTTATTTAGAAATAAATCAAATCCAGAAAAGGACTTATTGCATCAGCATGACATCACCCTAATGTCAGCAGGTCAACTGGGCGCCTCCAGGTTAAACTGACCAGTGGGTCCCGCGTGTCAGTGTCTAACTAAACTAACCTAGTTTAATTAGCACTAACCTAGGTTAAACTAATTAAATTTAAACCTAAACTAGATTAATTAGCCGGGCGGGGCCCGCATGTTAGTGGGACAGAGGGGGGGAGTCAACCCAGCCAGCGGGGTCAAACCACGCCGGTCAGCGGGTCAACCCCTACCGGCGACGTGTCGCCGTCGACGACAGGCGCGGCGGAGCAGCGCGGAAACGCTGCTCCGGCGACCATTTGAATGGAGGAGACCACCTACGGGGAGCTGAGGCTCGCCCGCATCCAGCCGGGGTGGTGGCTCGGCTTGGGGGTGGCCGGAACGGCACCAGCGATGACCACCGCGGCGGCCGGAGTTCAAACGTCGACGGATTCAACGCCACAGCGCGCGGGAGGACCAGCGGTTTGCACCTACGAACTCTACGCGTGCATATGAACCCTACGGGGACACCAACAGGACCAAAAGGTCACCGGAACTTCGTCGGTGACGAGGTCGTGCGGCGGCGCATTCTCAGCCTCGATGAAAACAGTGGCTACGGCGGTCTACGAGGAAGAAAAGAGGGATGGACGGGGTCAGAGGCTCACAGAGAGTAGGACGAGCAGGTCGGCAAGCTCGGGGACGGTCCGAAGCAGTTGGGGCGGCGAGGGGGATCTCTGGCGACCCGAGGAGGAAGAAGATGAAGCAGCCAGCGATGCAGGCCATCCCAGCTCTTGGGGCCAGGGTGGAGCGAAGCGGCGGACGATGGCGGAGCTTGCAGACAAGGTGGGGAGGCGAGGGGAGCACGGTGGCCGTGGTTACGTCGGCGGTGCGGCTGCGGCTGCGCTCGGTTGAGCTAGAGGGAGAGAGCCAGGGGAGGGAAGAGAGAGCGGTGAGTGAGGGAGAGGGGACAGGGGCTTCGGGGCATCTCCGTGGCGTCGCTAGAAGGGGCCGGGGAAGCAGGAGGTGGCCAGAGCAGGGTAGAGGTGGCGCGCGCGTGCCGGCGCGCCGCGGGCACACGCCCTCTGCCTACTGGCGCGAGGAGGAAGGCGACAGAGTGCTGCGGTGGTGGGCTGGGCCGGCCACTTGGGCAGCCAAGTAAACCCAGGTGAGGTTCCTTCTCTCTCTTTCCTAATTTAGTTTCTGTTTTCTATTTTTTGTAATTTTTTTGACTTAAATAAAATGCTAAGGCATTTTCAAAAACCCTGAAAATAATTGTGGGCACTTTTGAAAATATTTCCAATAGCCCTCAACCACTTTCAGAATTATTTGGGCATTTTAATTATTTATAGCAATTAAATGCCCAAATTCAAATACTTTATGAATTTATTCAAAAATCCAAAGTGACCTAGGAAAATGTGCACCATTTTTGGCAGAGGTTCTAGACCAATTCAAAAATGATGAACTTTTTCCAAAGGAATTTTGGGATCATTGAAAATGATTATTTTTTTATATAAACCTAGTTGGAATCATCTGTGCTAGGGTTTCAACAGTCCCCAATTCAAGTTTAAAATGAATTTAAACATGATGCAAGATGATGAGGCAAAGACAAGCAAGACTAATGCTAGGGCTGTGACACGGCCGCTCCAGGGGCGGGTCGAAGTCGAGCCCCCGAGCGCTACCGGAGAGATGGCGCGCCGCCACGGCGGAGATGACGAAGATGGTCCCGCCCGGACTGCGAAACCAGCAGCAGCGCGGTAGCATAGTACCGCCGCACGGTGGGCGCCAACTGTCGTGGCATTTCTCACGGGGGGCTTGCGAGTCGACAGATGCCACAAGGGCTTAGTGTGTGGGTAAGACTGCTGCTGATAGGCCCGGGAGCGGGTATGCGAGTAGCACGCGCTAGTTTACCCAGGTTCGGGGCTCTCCGGAGAGATAACACCCCTACTCCTGCATGTTTGAGTATATCTGGTATATCTGGTACAGAGTTGCTCCTAGAGCTGTATCTGAGGTCAGTGCCATAGGCATCTGGCCTCATATATGCATATGAGCGCAAGTGGGAGCCAGGCCGAAGGGATATATGTGTGTGCTAGCTAGCTTGCTTGCTAGCTAGTATGCATGTGTGGAGTGTGCGAGAGTGCCCAGCGAGCCATTCTGGCCGGCCCCATGGATGGATGGTTGCTAGCTATATATAGCATGGGGGTAGCTTACTACCTAAGCTAGGTAGTGGCATGGGGGGCAAGTGGGCATGGGGCACCATGCCCATGTACGTGGCATGCATGCCTCTTTGTCCCTGGTGCACTTTATAAAACAGTGCCCAGGGACGGATACACTATAGATGATGTTGTCGCTACTATTCATCAATAGTGTCGGGTACGGCTGTCTCGTCGGTGTCTTGTCGGTGTCGGGTCGGGCTGCAGTCGGCAGCCGGCTGGTTGGCGTAGTCGGCAGCCGGCCGGGCAGAGCAGTCGGACGGGGAGCCGGCAGGAGCGGTTGGACAGTCGGACTGAGGGGCTTTGCTAGCCCCGATGTCTTGAAATATCGTCTTGCCGTCCTCGGGGTACCCGTGGTCGATTACTTCCGTCACCATCCCTGATGCAATAAGCCGTGGCCTGCCGCGCCACACGCTACGCTTCCTCCTCACTCTCCGGCAGAGTCACTTGCATCAGGTAGTTCTTGAGCTCCGAGATCCAACACCCTTCCCGAGGCTCTAATGCCAGGAGCAGGCGTGCCCCTGAGGCTGGGCCGCAGACCGGGGCTCCTGAGGCAGGTGGCTGAGGGAGCTCCTCCCTTGGTTGCGCCGTGCTAGACAGTGACGGCACCGCCGAGGGTTTGAAGAGCCGCTCCTCGAAGACGCAAGGCTCCTAAGGCAGCTGCCTAGATGCCCTCTTGGCAATGTCATTAGCCTCCTGATTGGTGTCGCGAGGCACATGCTGCAACTCCAGCCCCAGAACTGTTTCTCCATCTTGCGAACCTCAACGAGGTAGGCTTCCATGTGCTCGTCCTTTGGCTCGTATATCTTGTTGGAGAAGTTGACGAGGAGCTGCGAATCGCCCTTGATGATGAGGCGCTTTACCCCTAAGGCAATTGCGGCCTTCAAGCCTGCTATTAGGCCTTCGTACTCCGCTATGTTGTTGGAGACCTTTCCTCCGTGCTGGAAGCAAAGTTGTACGGCGTAGTAGAGTTTGTCCTGGGTAGGGGATACGAGCACTGCGCCAGCTCCTGCACCGTGTCGGGAGAACGCCCCATCAAAGTACATGACCCAGCCATCCGGTGCTTCACTTTCCGGGGAAAGTGATCGGTCTTCGCTTGCCTCGAGACCCGGCGCTTCTGCCCATTCTGCCACGAAATCCACAAGTGCGGCTCCCTTGATGACTCTGGTCATACTGAATTCTAGCTGAAATGCCTATCGAGGGAGTCCTGGATTAGGGGGTGTTCGGGTAGCCGGACTATACCTTCAGCCGAACTCCAGGACTATGAAGATACAAGATTGAAGACTTCGTCCCGTGTCCAGATGGGACTTTCCTTGGCGTGGAAGGCAAGCTTGGCGATGCAGATACTCAAGATCTCCTACCATTGTAACCGACTTTGTGTAACCCGAACCCTCTCCGGTGTCTATATAAACCGGAGGGTTTTAGTCCGTAGGACAACTTCATCATACAACAATCATACCATAGGCTAGCTTCTAGGGTTTAGCCTCCTTGATCTCATGGTAGATCTACTCTTGTACTACCCATATCATCAATATTAATCAAGCAGGACGTAGGGTTTTACCTCCATCAAGAGGGCCCGAACCTGGGTAAAACATCGTGTTCCTTGCCTCCTGTTACCATCCGGCCTAGACGCACAGTTCGGGACCCCCTACCCGAGATCCGCTGGTTTTGACACCGACATTGGTGCTTTCATTGAGAGTTCCTCTATGTCGTCGCCTTTAGGCCCGATGGCTCCTTCGATCATCAACAACGATGCAGTCCAGGGTGAGACTTTTCTCCCCGGACAGATCTTCGTCTTCAGCGGCTTCGCACTGTGGGCCAAGTCGCTTGGCCACCTTGAGCAGATCGAAAGCTATGCCCCTGGCCATCAGGTCAGGTTTGGAAGCCTAAAGTACACGGCTGACATCCGCGGGGACTTGATCTTCGATGGATTCGAGCCACAGCCAAGCGCGCCGCATTGTCTCGATGGGCATGATATAGCTCTGCCGCCGAACAGCGCCTTGGAGGCCGCACACGCATCGGTTCCGACCATTGATTCGGAGCCTACTGCGCCGATCGAGGATCAGCGGTTGGACGCTGCCTCAAGGGCTGCGATCTCAGAGGCGATCGAGCCGAACTCCAGCCCCGCACTCCGCATGGCCCATGACTCCGAGGAGCCGGATTCCTTTCCGAACTCCGAGCCCCCCGCGCCCCTGACGATCGAATCCGATTGGGCGCCGATAATGGAGTTCACCGCCGCAGACATCTTTCAGCACTCGCCCTTCGGCGACATCCTGAATTCGCTAAAGTCTCTCTCTTTATTAGGAGAGCCCTGGCCGGACTACGGTCAGCAAGGATGGGATTCAGATGATGAAGAAATTCAAAACCCACCCACCTCCCACTTCGTAGCCACTGTCAACGACTTAATCGACATGCTCGACTTCGACTCCGAAGACATCGACGGTATGGACGACGATGCAGGAGACAACCAAGAACCAACGCCTATAGGGCATTGGACAGCCACCTCATCTCACGATGTGTACATGGTGGATACCCCTAAAGGAAGCAACAACGAGGAAAACAGGGATGGAAAGAGGGATCGATCTCTCGAAAAACAATCAAAGCGTCGGTGTAAGCACCGACCCAAGCCCCGCCTCGATAAAGACCCAGCCATAGAGCAGGATGAGCCGGTAGACGACGAGCATGGCTTAGAGCAACTGTCCCAACAGGACAACCCAGATAGAGAAACCGAACATCCCTCCCCCAGCGAAAATGGCATTCCGGACGACCCTACGCCGGACAAGCCCATGAAGCAGAAGAACCTCCACAAACGGCTCGTTGCAACCGCACGCAGCCTGAAAAAGCCGAAGCAGAAGCTAAAAACTGCGGAAGATGCACTCAGGATCAGATGGAGTAAAGTAATCAATACCGCAGACAAATACGGCGACAGTAGCCGCACTAAAAGCTATCCAAAGAGAAAGCTACTGCCTGAATTCGACGAGGAGGCCTTAGAGCCCTCGCATTCCAAAAGTGAGAAAGCCACACGGTCGGATAGACGACCCCATGGCCAGCATAAAGCAACAAGCAGCGCCGCACTTAAGCCGACATGTGACCCACTTAAGGATTCGCATCATGGCCCAGCCAGGTCCATTTACGGGCCAAGAAAGCAAGCTCTCGTAAGCAATGCAATAAAGCCATTATCAGAATCCGACACACCCAAATACAGGGGTGCCGTACACCCCCTATGTTTCACCGATGAGGTCCTGGATTATGAATTTCCAGCGGGATTCAAACCCGTAAACATAGAGGCATATGATGGAACAACAGACCCTGGAGTCTGGATCGAGGATTATATCCTCCACATACATATGGCCAGAGGAGATGACCTCCACGCCATAAAATACTTACCCCTCAAGCTTAAAGGGCCAGCCCGGCATTGACTCAAAAGCCTTCCTGAAAACACAATCGGAAGTTGGGAAGAGCTCGAGACGCTTTCGGAGCAAATTTTCAAGGGACCTATGTCCGCCCTCCGGATGCAGACGATCTTAGTCACATAACTCAACAGCCCGAAGAGTCAGCTTGGCAATTCTGGAATAGATTTCTTACTAAAAAGAATCAGATAGTCGACTGTCTGGACGCTGAAGCCTTAGCGGCTTTCAGGCATAATGTCCGAGACGAATGGCTCGCCAGACACCTCAGCCAAGAAAAGCCAAGAACAATGGCCGCACTAACAAGCCTCATGACCCGCTTTTGCGCAGGAGAGGACAACTGGTTGGCAAGATGCAGCACCAGTGACCCAAGTACATCCGAAACTAGGGATGGAAACGGAAAACCGCGATGCAATAAGGATCGTCGCCGGACTAAGGAAAAAAGTCCGAAGAGCACGGCAGTCAATGCCGGATTCAAAAGCTCACGACAGAATCAGAAAAAGCCGCCCCTCCAAGATAACAGGGACGACCTATCCAACCTAAACAAAATCTTGGATAGGATATGTCAAATACACAGCACTCCCGGAAAGCCTGCTAACCATACCCACGGAGATTGTTGGGTTTTCAAACAATCCGGCAGACTCAACGCCGAACACAAGGGGCTCGACACACCAAGCGAAGACGAGGACGAACCCCAAAAGCAGAGTACCAGGGAACAAAAGAATTTCCCACAAGAAGTAAAAACAGTAAACTTACTCCACATAACAAAATGTGCGGCGCCCATAAAGGTACGCGCCCCACGGTATATCCCAAAGGAATCCCGCCACTGGTTGTCAAAACCAATCATCTTCAATCATCTGGATTATTCTAGAAGTGTCAGGAACCTAGGCTGGACTGCCCTGGTACTCGATCCAATAATTGGCGGACTCCAGTTTTCAAATGTCCTTATGGACGGTGGCAGAGGACTCAACCTGATATATCAGGACTCAATTCGCCACAGCAAAACCTCCTTTCAAGGAGTAACGCCAGGTCCGGACACCCATTGCATGGGTTTTCTTCGGCTCGAGGTTATTTTCGGCTCTGCCGATAACTTCTGTCACGAAAAGCTGACTTTCCACATCATCCCATTCTCAAGTCACTATCAAGCACTACTGGGACGCGAAGCTTTCGCCCGCTTTAACGCAATACCGCATTATGCATCTCTTACGCTTAAGATGCCCGGTCCACGCGGCATCATCTCCTTAAAGGGGAAGAAGTGAGAACACCTCCCCCAAGCGGAGGATTGTGCGGCCACTTTAATAGCCCCACAATACAATGGCTTCACCAGCCAGAACATCGGAACAGGTCATTAAGACCACGGACACGGATAGACGAGTCCAGCACAAAAGTATCATTGATAAAGGCTTAGTGGCCAGATACCCCCGCACTAGGGGCTTCACACGTATAAAATAAGAGACAATAAAGCTCAATTTTTCATATTTTACTTTACACTTTGTTTATTTCATATAACTTTTGTTCGGCACGCCCCTTTTTCAACTTAGTTGCTCTCTTTTTACAGATGAACATCGTGCTGCGCCCGTCCAGGATACGACACAACAGAGACACAGGCGCAGACGTGCAGTAGGGATCCGTTCCAAGGATTCTTTTCAGATTAAGACCCTGCATAAACCTTTTTTACTGTCTCTTGTTGATACACATCCCCTGGTTCTATGACCAAGGAGGAGGCTGGCGTCTTGGCATGTGGCCACGTCAGAATTCTTGCGCGTACCTGGACACAAGGGGCTTATACCTCAGAGCGTTACCTCGCCCGCTCTCATAAAGACCGAATACCTTAGGGAGTGTTCGGCGTCGCGAGTTTGGCCTTATATGCATCAGCTCCGAGTCATGATTTTGGTCAAATGTTGGGTTGCCCGGCTCCTGTGTTCGGCCGCCTTATGTTCCGCTCTATCGGCTAAGGCGGCACCAGGAGAACTACTGCGATTGTGCCCTGGTTCGGCCAGGCGAGCACCTCAGTAGAGAAAGCCGAAAACCGACTGTCATGATATGGCGTGAGACTGGTCAACCACTCGATGACTCTCCGGAATCTGTAGGATTCCTCCGCATTAACGAAGGGCCATTTCCCGGCCAGGCACATACGCGCCCCAAATTCGGGCGAGCGCAGTCGCCACCAGGGCTACCTAAATTGTCCCATTGTCAAGCTCCTATGGCTAAGTGAAAGTGTTAAAGCATTATTGTCCGGCTTTGGATTAAGTGTGAAAATGCGCCTTCTGCGAGCACCCCTGCACTATGTGCGTGGGGGCTGAAGCCAACGACTGCAATCTTTCAGATTTTGTCTATATATCTTAAAACAGCCGCACAGGAGGTGTTCCAAATACTTGAAGGCACAAGTATAAAAGGCTACTACAATTCAGCAAAATATTGCTTTATAATTACATATGCTATCAGAACATAGCATCCTTCGAGCACTGCGTCTCTATTACACGAGCGCCTTCAAGGACTTCCTGAAAATAGTGCTTGGAGGGTACTCGGCTTTTGTCCGAATCTCAGGATGCAACAATGGTGGTCTCCATCTCTGCCCAGTATGTCTTGACACGGGCAAGAGCCATCCGTGCGCCCTCTATGCATGCTGACCTCTTCATCGCATTGATATGTGGCACCGTGTCAAGGAATTGCTGCACCAAGCTGAAATAACTCTTCGGCTCCGATCTCCCCGGCCACAGATGACCCATGACGTACTTCATGACGAGTCCAGACAATCTATTCAGTTCGGCCCATTGAGCCAGACGATCGTCCACTGCCATGGACGCTCTGGATTCTGGAACTGCGACCAGAAAAGCCTTTCCACTTCGCGATCTTCTTGATCTCGAAAGTATTCGGTCGCATCAGCAGCACTCGCTGCCAAATCCAGATAGGTGTCCTCTGCACTCCACATCCGGTCCAACGGAGCAAACTTCGGATCGCAAAACTTCCTCCGCAGCATAAAGGGCTTTCCAGCCGCAATCTGTCCGGCCTGACGTAGCTCCTCCTTCGCAGCTCTCATCGCAGAGCGAGCGTCCTTGGCATCAGCAACGGCCTTCTCTAAGTCCATTTGTCTCGCCTGGTCTTCTTTCTCAAGAAACTTGCAACGGTCAGCAGCACTTTTTAACTTCACGGCCATCACGGCCATCTCCTTCTTGCTTCGGCAGTGAGCAGCCTGTTCAGCTCTCAGCTCTTCAAGGGCCTTCTCGGCAGCCGCATCACTTTTCCTGGCTTGTTCCTTAGCTTGGGCAAGTTCCGCTCGAAGACTCTCCACGGCGGCCGCACCATCTGTGTCAAGCACACACATTGTAAGATACTGGCATAAAGCTCCTCTTACCAGATGCCGCCCGAGGAATTACATACCTTGAGCCTCATCAAGCCGCTCGTTGACGAGCGCGATGTCGGCATCTGCGACATCAAGTTGCCGCTTTAGTTCGGCAAAATCATCAGTTCGGCTCGATTCCGGACACTTCGCCACCTGTATACAAATGCGACATTTTAGACCTGGGATTATGATCCTCTTCGCGCTGTCAATTTTGACAACGCACAGAGTCTCAGGGGCTACTATCTACACAGGGCGCATCTTGTTTATGCGCAACTGACAAAGAAGTACATTATCAAACATACCTCAAAACCCGTCAGCAAACTTCTGACGGCCTCATGCAATCCGCTTTCCACGGACGAAATCCTTCCAATCACCGTACCCATCAATGCACGATGCTCCTCTGAGATAGAAGCTCGCCCCAGCAGAATCATCAGCTCCTCCGACCGCGCATCGGACGGTGCCGGACTCGTCCTATGACCTCCATCGAAGGCCGGACGCGGAGAACCTTGGGGGACATATGGCTACCTTCCACCCCTGCCGGATTCGGAGAAACCCTCCGCGATGACACCTCAGGGTCGCCCGCCTCGCTAGGCGGTACCGCAGGGGGAGGTGTTCCACTCTCCATCATCTCCTGAAGAAGATCCCCCAAAGATGAGCTCTGCTGAGAAGGGCTAGGGTCCGAGCTACAAAGTAAAATTTCGGTTAATCTTCTCAGATAAAAAGCAAGGATTTCTCTCATCCCTCTAAAGGAAAATCTTTCTCTACTTACGGCTCGCTGGAGGGCTGATCCCTTTGAGGGTGTAGTTCGGCCGAGGATCTCCCCGGTGTCGGACCCTCTAACGAGGTCTTTTTCCCCCGCTTTGAGGCCATGGTCTCCGGGTCGTCAGAGGCGGCCCTCTTCTTCCCCTTAGGAGAGGAATTGTCGGTTCTTCCCTTCGGAGCAGCCTCCTTCGAGGAGGCCATAGTTTCCTTGTCCTCCCCCTCACTTCCCTCCAAAGGCACAATCTTCAACATCCTGACTAGCACGGGATCCGGCCTGGTCTCAGGAAGGGGAGCCAGACACCTGATCAGCTTTGCCTTCGCTATCCACTCCTGTTTAAAAGGACAACTCTTTTAGGGGCGAATTTATGACAATTTTACGAATAGCGAGTCTGGGCACAAGGTTACTTACTTGAGTATCTAGGTGATTGTAGCTTAAACCTGCGTCCTCGGTCAAATCTGGACACATTGCTTGTGATCCGAAGAACATTTTATACATCTCCACGGGCGTTTCACCCATAAAATGCTGGAAAGCTCGTTGTCCCTTCGGATTAAACTCCCACAGACGAAGGGAGCGACGTTTGCCGGGCAGTGTTCGGCGAATCAACATGACCTGCGTCACCTTGGCCAGGTTGAGGTCTCTTTCTAAGAGATCCCTAATGCGGCCCTGCAACAAGGGCACGTCTTTGGATAACCCCCAACCTAATCCTTTGTTGACCCATGACGCTAGCCATGGTGGGGGACCCGAGCGAAAGGCAGGAGGCGCCACCCACTTGGTGCTCCTGGGAGCGGTGATATAGAACCACTCTCGTTGCCACAAGCCGAGCTCCTCTTGAAAGGAGCCCTCGGGCCATGGAGCATCAGCATTCTTACTTATGACAGCACCTCCGCACTCTGCGTGCCGTCCCTCGATCATCTTCTACTCCACTCCAAAAGTCTTGAGCCATAATCCAAAGTGAGGAGTAACACGGAGGAACGCTTCGCACACAACGATGAATGAGGAAATGTGGAGGATGGACTCCAAAGCTAAGTCATGAAATTCCAGCCCATAATAGAACATCAGCCCCTCACGAAGGGATCCATCGGGAAGCCTAACCCCCGAAGGAAGTGAGACATGAACACTACGCTCTCACCGGGCTGGGGACTGGGAATAGCCTGCCTTTGAGCAGGCAACCCATGCAAAATTTCGGCGGTCAAGAACTTAGCCTCTCTCAACTTTAGCACGTCCTCCTCCGTGACAGAGGAGGGCATCCATCGGCCTTGAAGGTCGGAACCGGACATTGTCGAAGGTCCGAAGCGCCTGGAATCTGGAGCCTAGGGTGTTGGAACTCGAGGCGACGGGCGAACTTGTTTTGAGATTGGAGAAAAAGAGTAAGGCCTTGGTCTCTTTATAAGAGGTTGAATACCAGGAGCCCTCCCCGTAACCCTTTGGGACTCGCCTTTAATCGAGAATACATGCTAACATGCATGATTGGGTTACCCATGTCCGTATTGATGAGAATCCCGTAAATAAAGGGGACACGATCTCTGCTTTGACAAGACGTGCCAAGGAAACTGCCTCACAAAACACGCTGAGGTGGAAAACTGAAAACGATTCGAATAAAGGCTTGGCCGTAGTGTGATGTCATGCTGCGGAATACGTCAGCGGATTAGATTTGTGTTAATATTATTCTCTCTGTGGCAATATGTGGAAACTTATTTTGCAGAGCCGGACACTACTCTTGGTGTTTACAAACATTTGTGAAGAATTTGGAGGAGGAACCCGCCTTGCAATGCCGAAGACAATCTATGCGCCGGACTCGTCGTCATTGAAGCCTGGTTCAGGGGCTACTGAGGGATTCCTGGATTAGGGGTGTTCGGGTAGCCGGACTATACCTTCAGCCGGACTCCAGGACTATGAAGATACAAGATTGAAGACTTCGTCCCATGTCCGGATGGGACTTTCCTTGGCGTGGAAGGCAAGCTTGGCGATGCGGATATTCAAGATCTCCTACCATTGTAACCGACTTTGTGTAACCCGAACCCTCTCCGGTGTCTATATAAACCGGAGGGTTTTAGTCCGTAGGACAACTTCATCATACAACAATCATACCATAGGCTAGCTTCTAGGGTTTAGCCTCCTTGATCTCGTGGTATATCTACTCTTGTACTACCCATATCATCAATATTAATCAAGCAGGATGTAGGGTTTTACCTCCATCAAGAGGGCCCGAACCTGGGTAAAACATCGTGTTCCTTGCCTCCTGTTACCATCCGGCCTAGACGAACAGTTCGGGACCCCCTACCCGAGATCCGCCGGTTTTGACACCGACACCTGTAGCTCAATGTTCCATTCAGCAACCCTCCCAGCTGAGTTGGGGCTCCTGAGCACTCTTTCCAAGGGGTATGCTGAGACGACTTTGATGGGATGTCCTTGGAAGTAGTGGCGCAGCTTGCGTGAGGCCACTAGTAGCGCGAGGAGGAGTTTTTGAGGCATGGGATACCGTGCCCTTACGTCCCGTAGCATCGTGCTGACGAAGTACACGGGATGCTCGACGAGGTTGAGGGTGCTGGCGCAGCTTGCGTCCTCCAGAGGTCGAGGCGTCTCTTGAGATGATGGAGCTCCCAGTGCTTGGTCGCCTGAAGAGGCCTCTCCTGCTCCGGGTGCATTCTCCTGCTGCGGCTGTTCCTTTCCGGCTGCGGTTGCGGCCTTTGCGAGTCCCTCCTAGCTCTGCTTTGCTTCAGTTCGAGCGGTCGATGCGGCCTTGGCACAATGCTCCTCCTTGACCGCCACCAGGGCTGCGCTATCGGAGTAGGGGGTGGCTGCAAGGTAGAGCACCAGGGGCTCCCCAGGACGTGGAGCTACCATCACTGGTGGACTGGTAGGGTACCTCTTGAGGTCTTGGAATGCCTTGTCGGCCTCTTCAGTCCATTCGAAGGGGCCCTTTTTCGTCATCAGCTTGAAGAAGGGCAGCGCTCGTTCCCCCAGCTTGGAGATGAAGCGCCCCAGCGCAGTCACACGCCCGGTGAGCTTTTGCATTTCTCTGAGGGTCCTCGGCGGGCTCATGTCTTCGACTGCCTTGACCTTCTCCAGTTTGGCCTCGATGCCCCTGTGGGATATGAGGAAACCCAGAAGCTTGCCCGAGGGGACTCCAAACACGCACTTATCCGGGTTGAGCCGTAGGTCCACTTCGTTGAGGCTTGCAATGGTTTCTTCCAGGTCCTGTATCAGGGTTCTTGCCTCACGAGACTTCACCACAATGTCGTCAATGTAAGCTTCAGCGTTCCTTCCTAGCTGCCGGCCTAATGCAATGTGCATCGGCCGCTGAAAGGTTGCGCCTACGTTGCGCAACCCAAACGGCATGCACGTATAGAAGTACACTCCACACGGGGTCAGGAAAGCCGTCTTCTCCATGTCTTCTACCGCCATCTTGATCTGGTGATAGCCCGAGAAGGCATCTAGGAAGCACAATAGGTCACACTCTGTGGTGGAGTCGACTATCTGGTCAATGCGGGGGAGTGGAAATGGATCCTGCGAGCAGGCCTTGTTGAGGTTGGTGAAGTCAACGCACATGCGCTCCTTTCCTCCCTTTTTTTGGCACAACGACCGGATTAGCCAGCCAATCAGGGTAGCAGACCTCGCGGATAACTCCTGCCGCCTCTAGCTTCTGGGTCTCTTGAACGATGAAAGCATGTTTCTTAGTAGACTGCCGCCTTGCCTTCCGCTTCAGGGGGCGCACATTGGGGCACACGTTGAGGTGATGCTCAATCACTCCCCTTGGGACCCCTGCTAACTAATCAGGTTCCCATGCGAACACCTTCTTGTTCGCACGCAGGAACCTGATCAGGGCCTTCTCCTGCTCGGGCTCGAGGTTGGCCCCTATGGTGAAGGTGGCGCTAGTGGGCCCATCCTCGTCGACTAGTACCTGCTTGGTTTCTGCCTTGTCTTGGGTGAACATCTGCTTCTTTTTAGCCGGCGCAGCCCCCTTGGGCGCAAGGGCGTCGGTGCTAGCGGGCTGCGCCACTGTGGCCACCCTGAAAACAAGCTGGAGCACCTGCAGCGCATCCCTTGTGTCTCCTGACACGGTGAGGACGCCACTGCTCCCAGGCATCTTCATGACGATGTACACCGGGTGAGTTGCTACCATGAACCGAGCCAAGGCCGGATAGCCGAGGATGGCGTTGTAGGGGAGGCCAATGGGGGCGATGTCGAAGTTGATCAGCTCCGTGCGTAAGTTGTCGCAGGTGCCGAAGGTCACTGGGAGGCGGATCTGTCCCAAGGAGGCGGTGGAACCGGCTCCGACGCCCGAGAAAGGCCTGCTGGGTTGGAGCCGCTCCAGCGGCACGTGGAGGCTGAAGGCCTCCACTGAGAGCACATTGAGGCCGGCACCACCGTCGATAAGGGTCCTAGTGACGGCCACTTGGCAGATGGTGGGGGTGCACAGCATCGGGAGCGTGCCGAACCAATGGGTTGAAGGGATGGTCCTCTGAGTCGAAGGTCAGATTGGCCTTGGGCGCCACCCAGCCCGGGGGGGGGGGCTTCTCGGTGCTTGGAGGCGGTGCTGATCCGGCGGGTGAACGGCTTGACGTGATGGCTCGAGGGTGGTGCCTGGGAGCCACCCAGGAGAGCTGCGATAACGGGCGGCGCTGGTGCAACGAAACGGGCGAGGAAGAGGTCGCGCAACTCCTCCCAGGAGGTGACAGACGCCGTCGGCAGGTGGAGGAGCCACGCGCGCGGGACGCCGGTGAGGGCCATGGGTAACCAGTTGGCCATCACCCGGTTGTCGCCCTGGCTCTGAGGACGGCCTCCTCGTACGCCAACAGGAAAATCACCGCGTCCGTCGCGCCGTTGTAGTGTGGCGGCGTCTCGGGCTTGAACTTGCGCGGCCACTGCACCTGTCGCAGGGCGGGGGCCAAGGCCCGGAGGCCCCTGGGCCTAGTGTCGGCATCCGTTGCTGGAGCGGGCGGCGCGTTGTCCGACTTGAGGGCGGGATGCGATGTCGGGGGAGAGCGGGTCGTGAGGAGGGAGGACTCCGGCGCACCCCTACCTGGCGCGCCAAATCTCGGATTTCGGGTTCCGGCAGACCCTTGAGGTTCGAACACTGGGGTGTGTGCGGAGATCTCTCCCCTGCCGATCTACGTCCAATCTTCTCACGTGATCTAAGCTGGAAACAACGAACAACACAAGGGACACGAAGTTTATATTGGTTCAGGCCACCGTTGTGGTGTAATACCCTACTCCAGTGTGTGGTGTGGTGGATTGCCTCAGGGGCTGATGGTGAACAGTACAAGGGAAGAACAGCCTCGCGAGAGGTGTTCTTAAGCTGGTGCGATGAACTGCTAGGGTGAGTTCGGTCGCCCCTCCCTCTCTCTCTGCTAGGGCTCTACCAGATTTCTAGATGTCCCTCTACTCTATGTGGCTAGTTATATTTATAGAGGCCCTGGGCTTCTCCCCAAATAATGAGCGGGAAGGGCACCAACAATTGGCCATTTTGAAGGGGAACATCTAGTACAAGTTATCCTGACCAAAGTGGTCTTCGGCTGCCAAAAGTACTGGTGATGACGCTGTCTTGGGCTCCACTGTGACCTCCATCCTGCCGCTCTGCTGGTCTTGGTCTCATTGCACCAGAATGGTAACCTTTGCCCAGTGCCTTGGCCTGTGCTTGCCCCCTTTGCACCAAAGGGGAAACAAGGACACTGCGTAGGCCGGCGCCCGCCTGGCCTCGATCGTCATGGCTTGCGTCACGGGCTTCTCACGAGGTATCCCCGCTGTGGGAGTCCTGGATTAGGGGGTCTCCGGACAGCCGGACTACATCCATTGGCCGGACTGTTAGACTATGAAGATACAAGATTGAAGACTTCGTCTCATGTCCGAATGGGACTCTACTTGGCGTGGAAGGCAAGCTAGGCAATACGGATATGTATATCTCCTCCTTTGTAACCGACCTTGTGTAACCCTAGCCCCCTCCGGTGTCTATATAAACCGGAGGGTTTTAGTCCGTAGGACAACATACAATCATACCATAGGCTAGCTTCTAGGGTTTAGCCTCTCTGATCTCGTGGTAGATCTACTCTTGTAATACCCATATCATCAACATTAATCAAGCAGGACGTAGGGTTTTACCTCCATCAAGAGGGCCTGAACCTGGGTAAAATATCATGTCCCCTGCCTCCTGTTACCATCCTCCTTAGACACACAGTTCGGGACCCCCTACCCGAGATCCGCCGATTTTGACACCGACATTGGTGCTTTCATTGAGAGTTCCTCTGTGTCGTCGCTGTTAGGCTTGATGGCTCCTACTATCATCAATAGCGATGCAGTCCAGGGTGAGACTTTTCTCCCCGGACAGATCTTTGTGTTCGGCGGCTTTGCACTACGGGCCAATTCGCTTGGCCATCTGGAGCAGATTGAAAGTTATGCCCCTAGCCAGTAGGTTAGGTTTGGAAGCTTAAACTACACGGCTGATATCCGCGGAGACTTGATCTTCGACGGATTCGAGCCTCTGCCTTGTGCGTCACGCGGTCACGGTGAGTACGATTTAGCTCTATCATTAGACAGTGTTAAGAAGATCGCACCGGCAGCCGCCCCGACCCTCAATTCGGAGCCAGTTGCGCCTTCCGCGAACGGGTGGATGGACCCCGCCACGGAGGCCTTACCCTCAGTGGCGATCGAGCCGAACATCGACCTTACCTTGCACGAGAGCCGTGTTGTTAAATTGCCGGATCCTTCTCCGGCCACGGACTCTGAACTGCCTGCGCCCGTCCCTATCGAATCTGGCTGGGCGCCGATCATGGAGTTTACCTCCGTGGATATCTTTCAGCACTCACCCTTCGGCGATATACTGAACTCATTAAGGTCTCTCTCCTTGTCAGGAGGATCCTGGCCGAACTATGTCCGACAGGACTGGGATGCGGACGACAAAGAAATTCGTGGCCCACCCACCACCCACTTAGTAGCCACTGTCGATGACTTAACCGACATTCTCGACTTCGACTCTGAAGATATCGACGGTATGGACGACGATGAGGGAGACGAAGAGGAACCACTGCCCACAGGGCACTGGACAGCCACCTCATCATATGATATATACATGGTGGATACACCCAAAGAAGGCAATGGCAACGACACAGCGGAGGATGACCCCTCCAAGAAGCAACCCAAGCGCCGACATCAGCGGAGCCGCTCTAAGTCCCGCCAAAGCAAAAGTGGTGATACCGGCACAGGAGGTAATAACACTCCAGATAGTGCCGAAGACAATCCCCTCCAACAATATTTAGAGCAGGAGGATGGAGGAGCCAACCCTCCTGAGAGAGCGGCAGATGGAGAGGCGGAGTATGATAATTACATGCCCCCTCCGAAGACGAGGCAAGCCTCGGCAATGACGAATTCGCCATTCCAGAGGATCCCGTCGAACAAGAGCGCTTCAAGCGCCGGCTTATGGCCACGGCAAATAGCCTTAAGAAAAAGCAACAGCAGCTTCAAGCTGATCAAGATCTGCTAGCTGACAGATGGACTGGAGTCATTGCGACCGAGGAATATAAACTCGAGCGCCCCTCCAAGAGTTACCCAAAATGCAGGTTGCTACCTCGACTAGAGGAAGAAGCGTATGACGCGGCCGATCGTCCACCTCGTGGCCGTGATAGAGAGGCATTCCAGCCAAAAACTCAGCCTGCACCCTGACGCCATTCGAATAAAAAAGCATGGGGAAACACGCCAGACCTGCGAGACGTACTGGAGGAAAAAGGAAAACATGCAAGATCGATCTACGGATCACGAGGGCGCGCCACTATGCGAGACAATAAATGTCACGCCGGATACAGTAAAAGTAAATCCGGCTGGGCCGAACACAGCGGGCAAGACCCATTCGAGCTGCGTCGCGATATAGCCCAATACAGAGGCGCCGCACACCCCTTATTCTTCACAGACGAAGTAATGGATCATCAAATCCCAGAAGGTTTCAAACCTGTAAATATTGAATCATACGACGGCACAACAGATCCTGCGGTATGGATCGAGGATTTCCTCCTCCACATCCACATGGCCCGCGGTGATGACTTACACGCCATCAAATACCTCCCACTAAAGCTCAAAGGACGAGCGCGGCATTGGCTTAACAGCTTGCCAGCAGAGTCCATTAGCTATTGGGAAGATCTGGAAGCTGCATTCCTCGACAACTTTCAGGGCACTTGTGTGCGACCACCAGATGCCGATGACTTGAGCCACATAATTCAGTAGCCAGAAGAATCGGCCAGGCAATTCTAGACTCGATTCCTAACAAAGAAAAATCAAATCGTCGACTGTCCAGATGCAGAGGCCCTAGAAGCTTTCAAACACAACATCCGCGACGAGTGGCTAGCCCAGCATCTTGGTCAAGAAAAGCCGAAATCTATGGCAGCCCTCACGACACTCATGACCCGCTTTTGTGCGGGAGAAGACAACTGGCTGGCTCGCAATAACAATATGTCAAAGAACCATGGTACTTCGGATACCAAGGACGGCAATAGCAGGTCACGTCGCAACAAACATAAGCTCCGTATTAACAGCAATAATACTGAGGATACGGCAGTCAATGCCGGATTCAAAGGCTCTAAACCCGGTCAGCGGAAAAAGCCATTCAAACAAAGTACGCCGGGCCCGTCCAGTTTGGACCGTATACTCGATCGCTCGTGTCAAATACACGGCACCCCAAACAAGCCAACCAATCACACCAATAGGGATTGTTGGGTGTTCAAGCAGGCCGACAAGTTAATTGCCGAAAACAAGGATAAGGGGCCACATAGTGATGACGAGGAGAAGCCCCGGCAGCCACACACCGGAGGACAGAAGAAGTTTCCCCTACAAGTGCGGACGGTGAACATGATATACGCAACTCTCATCCCCAAGAGGGAGCAGAAGCGTGCGCTCAGGGACGTATATGCGTTGGAGCCAGTCGCCCCAAAGTTCAACCCATGGTCCTCCTGTCCGATCACCTTCGATCGCAGGGACCACCCCACTAGTATCCGTCATGGCGGATTCGCCACACTGGTTCTAGGCCCAATAATTGACGGATTTCACCTCACTCGAGTCCTTATGGATGGCGGCAGCAGCCTGAACCTGCTTTATCAGGACACAATGCGCAAAATGGGTATAGATCCCTCAAGGATCAAACCCACAAAAACGACCTTTAAAAGCGTCATTCCAGGTGTAGAGGCCCATTGCACAGGCTCAATTACACTGGAAGTGGTCTTCGAATCATCGGATAACTTCCGAAGCGAAGAATTAATCTTTGATATAGTCCCGTTCCGCAGTGGTTATCATGCACTGCTCGGGAGAACCGCATTTGCGAGATTCAATGCGGTACCACATTATGCATACCTCAAGCCCAAGATGCCAGGACCTCGTGGGGTTATTACAGTCAATGGAAACATAGAGTGCTATCTCCGAACGGAGGAGCACACTGCGGCCCTCGCAGCAGAAGCGCAAAGCAGCCTCTCAAGGCAATCCACCAGTTCGGCGTTTCAAGACCCGTACACCTTCAAGCGCACTCGGAGTAATCAGCAACTAGACCGCCTGGCACGATCTGAGCTCGCGCAGCAATGCGGCCCCCACCCTAGTCCCAGCCAAACGGCGAAACTCGTGCCACTCGTACATAATTATGCATTAAAAATACCAAGGGCACAGGTGGGGAGGGGGGCACAACTGTGGCACGCCCCAAGATGCGGCTTAAACCGCACTAGGGGCTTCCCGCTTTGTTATTTTTCTCTTTTTCAGGACCTTAATCTCTGGAAACCCTGTCCAGCAGCATGATTGCCGAACACATGATGCAGCAACCAAGGAGGCAGAAAGCTACGTCACACCACGGAATTCCCAGGTGGATTACGATAACGAGCGAAATATTTGCTTTAATAATATTCCTCAACTTTCCCTTGGAAGGGACATAGTCCCAATTTTTGCTTATCGCACTATCTGTATCATTCTGCTTTAACGCACGTTTTTGAATAAACAATGCATAACATTATGACTATTATAGCATTCTTGTTATATATATATGTGTTCATTAACGACGCCTTGCAACCGTACACTTTGGTACGACCAATACACTAGGGGCTTAAGTACCCACAATATGTTGTGAGAAGTCCGAACACTTTCACAAGTGCGGCACCCCGAACTTATAACATTATATGCATTAGCTCCGAATCATGTCTTTGGTCAAATGTTGGGTTTACCCGGCTCCTATGTTTTGGTACCTTACGTTCCGCTCTATCGGCTAAGGTAGCGCTAGGAGACCTACTGCGGTTGTGCCCAGTTCTGCTGGGCTGAGCACCTCAGTAGAGAAAGCTAAAACTGACTGTCATGATAAGGCGAGAGACTAGTCGTTGTTCGGCGATGTTTCGAGTCCCTAAAGACTTATGCCGCTTAGAGCAAGGGGCCGGCCCTGTCCGGCTTAAAGGCGTGTATCGCGCCCCGAATTCGGCCTTCCGAATACTAGGGGCTTCGCCGAAATTTAAAATTATAGAATTCTATGGCTAAGTGATAGTGATAAAGCATTATTAGTCCGGTTACCTTGTTCGTTGTGCTGAGCACCTCCCTCAAAGGACCAAAAAATGGGAACAAGAGTGCTCAAGTTTATCCCGAACACCCCAGCACTCGCGGCATGGGGGCAGAAGCCGAGGACTAGCCATCTCTCAGATTGGATAAACAACCAAATAGATGGTAATATTTTAAATTCAAATAAGCGTTGCATAGCGCATATGAACAAGTTTTCATAAATACAGGATCACACGAGCAAGTTTCACTAAAATATTACATCTTTCGTGCACTCGTCCGCTATGAGACGGGCACCCTTTAGAACACCCTCGTAGTACATCTCGGGGTGGCGATGCTCCTTGCCCTCCGGTGGCCCTTCCTTGAATAGCTTCACGTCGTCTAGCTTGACCCATTGCAACTTCACACGGGCGAAAGCCCGGCGTGCACCTTCAATGCAGACGGATCGCTTGACGACCTCCAGCCGTGGGCAGGCATCCACAAGCCGCCTCACCAGGCCGAAGTAGCTGTTCGGAAGGGCGTCGCTAGGCCACAGCCGGACTATAAAGCCCTTCATGGCCTGTTCGGCCGCCTTGTGCAGCTCGACCAGCTGCTTTAGCTGGTCGCTCACAGACACTGGGTGTTCGGTCCTAGTATACTGTGCCCAGAACAACTTCTCCGTTGAGCTTCCCTCCTCGGCCTGGTAAAATTCTGCGGCATCGGACATGCTGCGGGGCAAATCTGCGAATGCTCCTGGAGAGCTCCGAATTCGGGTAAGTAATCGGTAATTTACTTTTACATGCTTGCTTTGCATATAGAATGCCTTACCCGCCGCTATCTTCTTCATTGCGTCGATCTCCTGGAGGGCCTTTTGGGCTTCGGCCTTGGCACTTTTTGCGCTCTCGAGGGCCGCGGCAAGCTCAGACTCTCGCGTCTTCAAGTCAAGCTCCAACGCCTTGTGCTTCGTCACGAGAGCCTGGAGCTCTTGCTGCACTTCGCCCAACCGAGCCTCTTGCCTTTCTCGCTCGGTGCGCTCCTTGGCCGCTTTATCTTCGGCCTCGGACAACACTTGCTTTAGGGTCGCCACTTCGGCCGTGGCCCCTGGCAAATTCATGATGATCCTATCATTTTGCAATCGCATTCTTTTTATACATATCCATAGACTAGGTACTACCTACCTTTGTTCTCGTCGAGCTGCCTCTTGGCAAGGCCGAGCTTGTCCTGGGACCCTTTAAGATCTTGCTTCAGTACGGCGACCTCCGCAGTCAGTGCGGCTGACGCCAGCAGCGAAGCCTGCACATGCATATTGACATACTTATATTAGGCTCCTGCGATATTGTTTGATCCTCTGTTCGGCTTTTCTTTGTGAACACCGAACAGAGCATCAGGGGCTACTGTCTATGCGGTAATATTTTTCCTATATTTTAAACACTTACCTCAAAGCCCGTTAGAAGGCTGGCACATGCTTCAGTCAATCCGCTCTTGGTGGACTGAACCTTCTGGATCACCGCACTCATAATAGTGCGGTGCTCCTCGTCGATGGAAGCGCTTCTAGCAGATTGTCCGGTGCCTCTGGATGGACAGAGGTCACTAGTACAGGCGTCTTGCCCCTCGTAGAAGGAGGCTGCCTGCCCGAGTCCGGAACCACTGGAGGTTTCGGCGCGGTGTTCGGCTGAGGGCCGAACTCGGAGCCCTCAGGGGCCTTGTCCCCTCTGCTCCCGGAGTCCGGAAGGCCGCCTTGAGGTGCCTCCGGGACTGTCTCCCCTCGACCCGGTGCCTCTTGAGACAATACCTCAGCGTCGTCCGCAGGGTGAGGGGAGGTAGCGGTCAGAACTGGATCGCTATCCATATCCGATGAGCCCAGGGAGCCATCCGACGATACATCGATACGGGCTCGTGGCGGCCTGCATAATCATATTCGGCGTTAGGTGAAGCAGTGCGACAAAGGAATGCTATGAGTTACTCTGGTATCCGAATACTTACGACTTCCCTAGGGGCTTGGCCCTGGGCAGCCACTCGTCTTCACCGTCGGTGGCGGTGGTAGAGCTGTCCGGAAGGAGAATCCTTCCCTTCTTGGACCCTTCGGCCTCCCCAGTTGGGGCGGCCTTCCTTTTCTTGTCTCCCCTGTCTGGAGGGGGAGCATCTTCTTCTGCCTCCTCGTCTTCGGGGGAGGATTGAGCCGTAGAGTCCTTGGACGGTGAGTCCGATGACGCCTGTCGTCAGGAACTCTTTTGGGTTCCCTTGGCCTTCTTGGTCTTTTCCGGCACCGTGTAAGGAGCCGGAGTCAGCATCTTCACCAGGAGAGCGTCTGCTGGGCCTTCGGGCAAAGGAGCCGGACAGTCGATCTGTCCGGCCATCTCCTGCCAGTCCTGTCAAAGGTACGGGAGTTTAGATCCCGCATGGAGTGAAACAATGAAAAACAAGTATCCTATAAGAGGTAAAGCAGCTTACCGCGCTGGCTTGGCGCTTTGCGCTGAATCCATGATCCTAGGTAGCGGGAGGGGGAACCTCGACCCTCTTGAATAGCACCCTCCAGGCATCTTCATGAGTTGTGTCGAAGAGCCTGTTCAGAGTTCGGTGCTGCGCTGGGTAGAACTCCCACAAGTTGAAAGCCCATTGTTGGCACGGGAGGATCCGGCGGTTGAGCATGACCTGGACTACGTTGACGACTTTGAGCTTCTTGTTCACCATGTTTTGAATACATGTTTGGAGTCCGGTCAGCTCTCCCGAACTACCCAGGACAGGCCCTTCTCTTGCCAGGAGGTGAGCGGTGTTGGGAAGCCAGATCGGAACTCAGGGGCCACTACCCATTTAGGGTCAGGCGGCTCGGTGATGTAGAACCACCCCGATTGCCACCCCTTTATGGTCTCCACGAAGGAGCCCTCGAGCCATGTGACGTTGGGCATCTTGCCCACCATGGCACCTCCGCACTCCACCTGGCGGCCGCCACTACCTTCGGCTTGACATTAAAAGTCTTCATCCATAAGCCGAAGTGGGGCTTGATGCGGAGGAAGGCCTCACACACGAGGATAAACGCTGAGATGTTGAGGATGAAGTTCGGGGACATATCATGGAAATCCAGGCCGTAGTAGAACATGAGCCCCCGGACGAATGGGTGGAGAGGGAATTCCAGTCCGCAGAGGAAATGGGTAAGGAACACTACCCTCTCATGGGGCCTGGGGGTGGGGATGAGCTGCCCCTCTTCTGGGAGCCGGTGCGCGATGTCGTCGGGCAGGTATCCGGCTCTCCTTAGCTTCTTGATGTGTCCCTCCGTGACGGAGGAGACCATCCACCTGCCTCCTGCTCCGGACATGGTTGGAGAAGGTCGAGGTGGGAAATGCGAACTTGGACGCTGGAGCTCGAGTGTGTGAAAATGGATGAGCAAAGGAGGAAGAAGGCGTGGATGAAAAGGTAAATCCTTATCCCTTTACATGGGCGGACGAAACTATGCGTCCCCACTAGCCTGGTAAAACTCGCTTATCCCCCAAGCGCCGTAATCGATGGCGTGGATGGGTTACCCACACCCGTATTGATGAGAATCCCGTGATAAGGGGACACGATCTCTGCTTTGACAAGACGTGTCAAAAGACTGCCTCGCGTTATGTGCGGGGCTAGTTAAAGGAAACGGTTTGAATAATCACCGGGCCGTGACATAATGTCGTGTTGCCAAAACAAGTCAGCGAATTGGATTTGTGGAAATATTATTCTCTCTACGGTGGTATGTGGAACTTATTTTGCAGGGTCGGACACTATCCTTGTATTCAAATTCTTTCGTGGTGTATTCGGAGGAGGAACCCGCCTTGCAATGCCGAAGACAATACTGCTCACCAGACTCATCATCATTGAAAGCCTGGTTCAGGGGCTACTGTGGGAGTCCTAGATTAGGGGGTCTCCGGACAGTCGGACTATATCCATTGGACGGACTGTTAGATTATGAAGATACAAGATTGAAGACTTCGTCTCATGTCCGGATGGGACTCTACTTGGCGTGGAAGGCAAGCTAGGCAATACGGATATGTATATCTCCTCCTTCGTAACCGACCTTTGTAACCCTAGCCCCCTTCGGTGTCTATATAAACCGGAGGGTTTTAGTCCGTAGGACAACATACAATCATACCACAGGCTATCTTCTAGGGTTTAGCCTCTACTCTTGTAATACCCATATCATCAACATTAATCAAGCAGGACGTAGGGTTTTACCTCCATCAAGAGGGCCCGAACCTGGGTAAAACATCGTGTCCCCTGCCTCCTATTACCATCCGCCTTAGACGCACAGTTCGGGACCCCCTACCCGAGATCCGCCGGTTTTGACACCGACATCAATCTTGATCTCTCCGCATCCTCGCGAGCCTGCCTGACGAGGCTGCCTCTGAGGAAGCTTCCTGTCGTCCACCCCGCGAGGGTCTTGAGCTTGAGCTGATGAAGATGGGCCGCGCTGGGCCCCCACTTGAGCCACGCCGCAGGCCGCAAGCAGGCAAGTCTAGGGACCCCCGTTCCCAGAACACTGACAGACTCCTATTTTGGCACTGGCTTTTGGAATGAAATTGCAAAGTTTTATGTACTGAAAACTGGCACTAAAATTGCACTGCACATAAAAGGGCCTAGTCATGAGATATATGCTAACTTCCCAACAAAATCATCCGTCGATACTTTGTTCGAAGTAAGTTCTCTTTTCAACTATCTGCATATGTTGACTTACCCCGCAATGTCAAATGAATTGTGTAGTATTTAAGAAACCAATTTTTATTCCCTTTTCTTACTATATTCCTACCTAATAACTTCTACTTACCAATTTTCTTTGAGACGGAAAAGGCAAGGCATGACTCAAGGTACAATGAAGGGAGATGAGTCGATGCATCTCAGGCGTGGCAAGCCAGCACGGGCCGCGAGTGGCCGGATCCAGCAGAACGGCGGGCTTGCGATGAACTGTATGCGGCCCAGCCGTGTCTGGCAATTTTTTGTAGGGCAAAGTGGAGGCGAGGCGATTCGAACCATAGCTAGGTGGCGGTGATTCAGCAGAGATGGAGCAAAACCATGGCGGCGACTTAGGGACGGATGCGGAGACCGAGTCCCCGGCTTGCAACCGCCGTGTACTTCTGCAACTTTGACCTTGTATTTTTTGGAAGCTGGAGATCGATTCGATCTTGCATTGGTTAATCATGCAAGAGAAAACACCACATCTGATTTTCACTGGAATTTGCTGCTTTGAGTAATAAGATATTGCAATCCATACTCAGCGGCGGGCGATTCGAGGTGTCGGAGCCTAGTGACTTAGCGTGGGGTGGTTCAGCAAACAACTCGAAGCGAAGCCACGGCCATATTCGTTTTCGAGTCATAGCCGGCTCCCTGATGCTTTGATCGGATAGTTTCAGTTCCTCTTGTTTCCATCAGGTGATGAGTACTAGCAGTAATAACTTGTCCAATCTCCGTGTAACTTGCTGCAACACCTGATCATCTTGGAATTTGAACAGACAATTTGCCTCGCCTCTATTTCTAATGACAGCTCAACACATGTCGACCCGAATTCGACGGATCATCTAGTTGTGGTGGCGCGCACCACGCAACCCTAAATTTTCTTGAAATCAAACCTTATACGGGTATTAGATCTAACTGCTCGCCTTGGAAACAATGTAAATCCTTCCCCAACGATTCTTCTTCATCCGAAAAATTTGCGAACTTCTCGATCCCTGGCAGAGATCCCTTCAAGAACTTAACACCACCGTGCGCAGGCCCCACGGTGGGCGCCAACTGTTGTGGTTTTGTCATGGCAGATGTCCTTAGTGTCAGGACTTAGTCGCGAGGCCAACGCATCTATGCGGTAGCTTGAGAGGGGTTGAGTGGAATCGAGAGACGCAACACAAGACAAGGATTTAGACAGCTTTGGGCCCCGGGAAACATCATCCGGTAATAACCCTACATGTTGTTTGTGGCTAGGTCTCATTATGCTCACGATGGAGTCGCCGGTAAACCGGTTCTTTTTGTCTAGCCCTAGAGATTGTTTCTTCTTACTTGTTGCTTGTCCCTCTTTGGGGAGCCCTGCCCCTCCTTATATAAGTTAGAGGGGCGGGTTACATGTGGAGTCCTATTAGGACTAGGACTAATCTACCTTCTAATACAAACCGGATACAAGTCCAAGTCTTAACTCCTTGTAAGATAAATGTTCCTCACGCCTTTCCTCGTAAACCTACCCACCACAACATGAGCCGGCCTTCTGGGACTTGGGCCTTGTCATCCATCTGAAACACGTGCTGGGTCACCAATGAGTCTTCAGGCTCATGATCATCATACCAGTGAACTGCCAGACACGTAAGTCGCCAATCCTCTGGCGGGTTACCAATTAAACACCAAGTCCGGCCGGGTTATACTTCCGGCCAGTTTACGCCATGGGTATATTCCCGACACTACTGCTACTAACTCCAAATCATGCGTGGCATAATTCAATTTGTGCAGTTTTAGTTGTCGTGAGGCATACGAAACAACTATTCCGTCTTGCGTAAGCACACTTCCAAGTCGTAGGCGAGAGGCATCGCAATACACTTGAAACTCCTTAAGTATATCCGGCAGAATCATCACTAGGGCTGTAGTTAAACGTTTCTTTAACTCCTGAAAACACGCCTCACATTCTTCTGTCCATTTAAATTTGGTATCCTTCTTCAATAACTCCGCCATTGATTTTGCAATCTTGGAAAAATTCTCAATGAATCTCCGATAGTATCCTGCGAGTCCAAGAAAACTGCGGATCTCGCTAACTGAAGTGGGTGCCAACCATTCAGTGACTGACCGAACCTTGGTGGGATCTACTGCTACACCTTCTCGTGATATAACATGTCCAAGGAATCCGACTTCCTTCAACCAAAACTCACATTTGCTAAACTTGGTATACAACTGGTGTTCCCTGAGTTTCTCGAGAACTAAATGCAAATGCTCTTCGTGCTCCTCCTCATTCTTCGAGTATACCATTATATCATCAACGAACACCACAACAAACTTATCATATTCCATGAACGCCTTGTTCATCATGCTCATGAAATAGGCAGGGGCGTTAGTCAGTCCAAATGACATGACCGTATACGCATACAACCTGTACCTTGTGGTAAATGCTGTCTTTGGTATATCCTTCTCTCGAATCTTCAGCTGGTGATATCCAGATCGCAGATCGATCTTTGAAAACACCTTAGCTCCTTGCAGCTGGTCAAACAAATCATTGATCATCGGCAGTGGGTATTTGTTCTGGATTGTCACCTCATTTAACACGCGATAATCAGCAACCATTCTTAGAGACTTATCCTTCTTCTCAACCAAAAGCACTGGGGCTCCCCATGGTGATGAACTCCGTTGAATGTAACCTTTCTCGAATAACTCCTTGATCTGCTTCTTAATCTCTTCCAGATCATTCGCGGGCATCCGGTAGGGTCTCTTTGATATAGGCCCGGTGCCTGGCAATAGCTCTATCAAAAACTCGATGTCTCGATCCGGTGGCATGCCTGGTAACTCCTCTAGAAAAACATTTGGGTAATCCTTCACTACAGGCACTTCCTCCTGAACAATTCCCGTGAGGGTATTTACTTGGCTACTCCTAGGCGCATGCCTAGATACATAGTTAATCTTTTTTCCCTCAGGGGTGGTGAGACAAATTGACTTACTAACACAGTCAATGGTTCCTCCATACTTTGACATCCAATCCATGCCTAATATCACATCCAATCCTTGTGACTCCAAGATTATTAGGTCGGACGGGAAAACATGGCTACCAATGGTTAAGGGTATCTGGTCGCACAATCGACTAGTCATATACTCTACTCCAGGTGAACTTACTAACAGAGGGGTCCTAAGGGTTTGGGCTGGCAGTTTAAACTTATCCACAAATCCCCTTGATATGTATGAATGCGATGCACCAGTATCAAAAAGAACAAGGGTGGTAAAAGACTTAACTAAAAACTTACTAATAACCGCGTCACGCTGCTCTTCAACCTCCTCCACATTAACGTGATTCACTTGTCCTTTGTTGAATGGATTGGGCTTCTTCCCGGCGCTCCCATTACCGTTTCCATTCTTCGCTTCAGGGCACTCCGTGGCATAGTGTCCAGTCTCCCCGCACTTGAAACAAGTACGTGGCTTAGGTCTCTCTTGGCGGGTGTGGCTGGATTGGAGCGATTCTGATTGTTGCTTGCTCCATTCCCATTCCCACTCCTTGGGCCAGTGTGATTATGGGTACTTCCTCCATTGTGGTTATGGCCTCCATGGTTATGAACAAGTCCTCCCAAGTTCAGGGTTAGGCGAGGCTTCTGCTGAGCTCCTGAATGATACCTTCCTTGTCCATACTCCCTCTTACGGCTCTCAATCTGCTGCTGCTTCCCTTCAATCATAAGAGCCTTATCTACCAACTCCTGGTAGTTGTTGAATGTTGCCACCATCAAGTGCATGCTCATCTCATCATTCAGCCCTTCCATAAACTTCTCCTGCTTTGCGGCATCTGTGGCCACATCGTCAGGGGCATAGCAAGATAACTTGCTAAACTCATCTGCTTACTGAGCCACAGTACGGTTCCCCTGGCGTAAGTTGCAAAACTCACGCTTCTTCATACTCATAGCTCCAGTTTAGACATGGGCTGTACGGAAAGCTTGCTGAAACTGGTCCCATGTAACAGTGGCTATAGGGTAGGTGACAATGTAATTCTCCCACCATGAGGCTGCTGGTCCATCCAACTGATGTGCGGCAAAATGCACCTTCTCAGCACCGGTACATCCTATAGTGGTTAACTCCCTTCCAGTCCTGCGAAGCCAATCATCTGCTACTATGGGCTCGGTGCTTCTAGAAAACACCGGCGGCTGCAACCTCAGAAAGCGTGCTATGTTGTCAACTGGTGGTGGTGGCGATGGGTTGTTGTTGTTGTTGCGTTGGTTCTGTACTAACAACTACATCAGGGTATTCTGCTGCTGGATCAACTGAGTGAGCTCCGATGGGAAAGTAAATCCGGGGTCACGTCTCGGAGGCATCTGATGGGTTTAGAGGGAAGAGAATAGAATAGAATGATGTCTAATGAGAAAAACACTACCCATATGCACATGGGACAAACACAATCATTTCACTCAATCAATCAAGCAAGGGCATACAATCGATCTAACTATCGTTACAAAAGTGCTTGGACTATACTATATACATGCTGGAATACTACTACTGATGTGGTGGTCTACTTAAAATATTGATCGGTCGAAGACTCCATGATGTCTGCTCCAGCTTCATCTTCATAGTCATCATCGCTATCGTTGGGGTACGAGTCGGTGTCGTCGATGATGATGTAGTCCCCCGGGCGAATCTCCTTGGGTTCTTCGTCTTTTCCTCCTGGTGCGGGGTCTCCCATGAATACTCCTAGCTTCCTTTCCAAATAGTCATTCTTCTCCACTAGTACAACGATTTCCTCCTCATAATCTTCGCGTGTAGCCTTGAGTTCTTCCTCCAGCTCCGTGATCCTAGTCATCATCTTCTTCAGATCTATCATGCCTGCGCACATCTGGTTCTCCTAGCGACGAATGCTACCTCTTGAGCACTGCGTTGGATTTCCTTGAAGAGGAAAGGATGATGCAGGAAAGTAGCGTAAGTATTTCCCTCAGTTTTTGAGAACCGAGGTATAAATCCAGTAGGAGGCTACGCGCGAGTCCCTCTTACCTACACAAAACAAATAACTCCTTGCAACCAACGCGATAAGGGGTTGTCAATCCCTTAACGGTCACTTACGAGAGTGAGATCTGATAGATATGATAGAATAATATTTTTGGTATTTTTGTGATAAAGATGCAAAGTAAAATAAAAGCAAAATAAAAAAGCAAAGGAAATAACTAAGTATTGGAAGATTAATATGATGAAGATAGACCCAGGGGCCATAGGTTTCACTAGTGGCTTCTCTCAAGAGCATAAGTATTTTACGGTGGGTGAACGAATTACTGTTGAGCAATTGACATAATTGAGTATAGTTATGAGAATATCTAGGTATGATCATGTGTATAGGCATCACGTCCGAGACAAGTAGACCGACTCCTGCCTGCATCTACTACTATTACTCCACTCATCGACCGCTATCCAGCATGCATCTAGAGTATTAAGTTCATGAAAACAGAGTAACGCCTTAAGCAAGATGACATGATGTAGAGGGATAAATTCATGCAATATGATAAAACCCCATCTTGTTATCCTCGATGGCAACAATACAATACGTGCCTTTCTGCCCCTAGTGTCACTGGGAAAGGACACCGCAAGATTGAACCCAAAGCTAAGCACTTCTCCCATTGCAAGAAAGATCAATCTAGTAGGCCAAACCAAACTGATAATTCGAAGAGACTTGCAAATATAACCAATCATACATAAAAGAATTCAGAGATGATTCAAATATTGTTCATAGATAATCTTGATCATAAACCCACCACTACTAGGAAAAGGGCTATAGAAGATATCACTACTAGGGAAAAGCCTACCAACAACGAGGGTTTTGGGCCTCTCACTAGCGCGGGCACCGGTGCTACTAATAAGGCGCTACAACTAACGTATAGCAGTAGCGCCGGTTGTCCCATGCTACTGCTATACATGAATAGCTGTAGCACTCTTTGGGAAAGGGCGCTACTGATATTATCTGCAGCGCTGTTTGCTGGGACGCGCTACTGACAATGCGGCGCTACTGCTAAATTTCCCCCCTCGCTACTACTAGTTTATTTATTAGTTTTTTTCCTGCATATTTGTTTTGTATTTGTTTTGTATTTGAATAGGCTTTATACAATAATCTTTAGCATATCATACACATACAAATGTAATCATAGCATATACATACAATTAGTCTCATCAAATCATGTCATCATCATAATCATCATCCAACACAAAGTGGTCTCTCGTCATCTTCTCGAAAATAGCGATACAAGTATCGAATGATATGCAAATACATCATCATCCATCTAAACAATGATATACGCGAGAAGAGCTATCACTTTGAGAACATGAGTTCGTATCCCTCTTTCGCATTAGCGTGAACCTCTAAACTAACTACTGCCTATCACTTGGAAACCGGAAGGGCTTGACACTCCGGCCACTTGTCGTATATATACTCCTGGCATAGCACTTCTTCGCCACCTATGATCTATGCACCTGCATCATCACATGAGTCGATGATATGCAACATATATAGTTGAGCAACAAAAAGAGACAGACTTGGCAAAAATAAAAACAACATATCATAAGCATAAATAACAAAGTTCATCGTACCCCAAAATGCCCTAACTAGAGTGATTTTCGCTAGTTGAGGAGGAGGACGGTTTAATTACATCACAAATAAAGTTTCACCGTGCATAACTCAAAGTTTTGTCATACAGAAAGTATGGACTAAACGGACACATTGTCATATATCGACAATCACTCCAACATGTCGTTCCATCCATCCAAGTCAGGGAGATAGTCCCCGAGCCTAGTGAAAGGCTTCAGGTCGAGACACTGAGAGGCTATCCATGTTCGGACGTCTTCCCGCGACATTTTTCCTTCTCCGTAGAACATCCCTGTTTTTCTGACGACCTCCTTCATGATGATTTGGGCAAGTTTGCGCTGGATGTTATAGAACTCAGCTCGAAGTCGATGATCCTCGATATCTCCTATGTCCTTTGCCCATTGCAGAATATGGGCATCGCCAGAAGAAGGTGCCATGCGAAGGTTTTGGTGATCCCGTCTGTACTCCAGCATGTGGTGTAGGACATAGAATCCATCATTAAGAGAATCGTCTGGTTGCTGGATGCAGCAGAAGTTGGTCTTATGGCCGAAGGCGACCCTGCCGCCCCTCATCTTCTTGTCCCTGACCTCTCCACCCAGTGATTGGTAGTGATACATAGCACTGTCGAGAACATCCTTGATGTGGGTGTAATCCTTTTTGTGAATGTTCTTCGACGTGTCCAAGTAAAGAGCGTGGGAGAATCGGGGGTAGAGGATGATGAGGACGGCGCGCCCGCCGCTGCGCAAAATAAGTACTCAAATTAATTAGCCTCCACCGTGCAAATGAATGATTGAAATCGAAGGAAGGATAGCAGCGCGGATGACTTACACGGGATGATAAGGCATGAGAATCGCCCCCTTGTCCTTATTGGTGAGCATGAAACTAACGATGTAATCCCTCGCGTATTCACGGTGATTTGCGCAGACTCCCAAGAAGCCCTCGTGCATGTAGTACGGGTCAGCGACACAGATATGAGATATCTGCTCAACCCCGATGATGTAGTTCATGTGCAAGGCATAAAGGCGGACAAATGTAAAATCCAGCTTCTTCACGTGAAACATGTCGAATATGTAATAGAATCGGAGGAAGAACTTATCCGCAGGGAAGCTGTCAACGTACGACATTTGCCGTGGAACGTTAACCACATAGAGTGGGTATCCTGGATCTTTCGAGGCGATGATGTCTTTCTCTACCCGCAGCACATCGTCATGAAGTCTCTTTAGATCGTCGAATCTGGCCCGTAGCGCTGTTGCAGGTAGGATTGGTTGACCAGGGATATGCCATTTATCCGCACCGGGGATATCTATACGGTCCTGAAGCCGAGGCTGCTGAGGCGGCTGGATCATAGAAACAACTTTTTTGCCTTTCCTCGCTCTCTTCCTAAACTTCTTTACTACTGGAAGGTCGTCCATAATATGTTGAGACGGCAATTCAGGCACTGACTCATGACGCTCAAACCCTAAGGAGGCGCTAGTATAAACATACTGTTCATCAGCGCCATCGTCATCCTCATCCATGGCGACGTCATCAGCGACTAATGGAGCCTCCTCCTTACCCTGTCCGCTATCACCCAACCCGACACCTGACGATAATTGGGTAGGTGGGGTGTTGATGTTCATACCTTGCTGAGGCTGCGTGCTCGTGGGTGTGCTCCCGGCCGCCTCCAGACGAAGCAGACTCTTTGGCCACAACAGGACCCACCCAGCATTGCAACAATCACGAACCCGCCGCGGTGTCTCGTCGTCATCCCCCAGTAGTACTGGAGGAGGCAAATTCTCGTGGCCCGGTTTGACACTGGCCACGGAAACCTTGAAGATGTTCGGGGGGATCGGCCGGCTGTGGAACAATGGTTCCTTCGGCTCCATTATCGTCGCCTTCCCCACGTCCACCTTCTGGTCGCCGATGGTGTACAATATGGTGCACGGGGTTTCGTCGGCCTGCGAAGAGAAGTCTGCGACGTGAGACATCCGAAAGGCAACGAAAACGGGAGATTATACATTTATATTGAAGGGGGCCGGTGTGACAGATACCATGAGGGCGTCGAGCTCGGACAAAGCGAAGCACCGCCTAGCACGTCCGGTGTGGGAGCCGGTGCAGGAGCAGGTGCAGCTGCAGGTGCTGGTGCAATGCTAGTCGAGCTGCTCCCCGCCAAGAAGTCAGCAAGGGGAAAGTCCGCTGCATCTTTTTTTGGATTTTGCCTGGTCCAATTGAAAACAACCGGAACCAAGGTAGTAGAAATATCTAAAGCCACATGTTTTGCGATAGCGACCGCTGTTGCGACTGTCTCAGTTGATTTCTTCTCAACCGCAATCTCAACCCTCTTGTCGATGTTTTCTTCATTTAACCTCCGTCTTTCCTTTCTCTCCTCCGTGGTCTCACGGTAGTACTTCTTCCACGTGGCACCGTCTCCGACACCATGCACGCGTCCATACGACGGTCGAGTATCCACCGGTTGTTGTTTCAATATGTTCAACGCCCGGTTGAATGGAGTGTCCAACTTGGGCCTCGCCAATGCCTCAGACGGCGAGTCGCTTTCGGCCGCAATCCTGTGCTACTCTCTCTGCAAAAGGCACAACGATCATTTACAAATATGACTAACGTGTGTAGTCGAATTGATCAGAAACTAAAATTACCAGCAGTCTCATGAACTCCGTAATGACCGGTGTTGTCTCGTAAACCTTTTTCACTGGGTCCTAACGGTGCCGGGCCCTGAGGACGTCACGCTCCTGCGGGATGGTGAACTCCGCCAAGGGGTCTGGGATGCCCAGACTCGCGGCTTCCGCGTCCTCCTTGGCCCATTTGGACCTCTTTCCACCGTAACCACGGCTTCCGAGGTGGTGGCTCCCAATGTTCCTCTCTTGAAGCCCCTTCATGTACTTAGACTTTTTTTGGCATCTTCGGCCTCGCAAGCCTCCTTGAATATTTGAAACTGCTCTTCCGTGATTGTCGGATTATCCTTTACAATCTCGGAGTAGGGTTCCTTCTTGTCGATGATCCTTGCTTTCACTCGATTTTTCCAGGCGGCCAACGCGTCCCTAAACTTTGTCATGGCGTGTTTGTTTATCTTCTTCATTGCTGGGTCCTCATCTGGATCTTTATAATCCTTCTCATTCTGGCCCGGGAACAAGAATATCTGGTGAAACTTCTTTAGGAGGGAGCTCCTCATATTTTCTATCTTTTGTAGTTTCTCATCGTTGATGGTGGCGGTTGTCCGTACGATGCAGCCTATTTGATTGCCGTAGCATCGACGCGCTTCCTCGGGCGTCGTTGGCTCAAAATTGCCGTCGTCCACCTCCGTGACCACCACTCTAGTAGTCCTGAGTTTGTTAGGAACCCATTGCCTCTTTGCTTTCGGTTCTACACCGGCTCCGCTCCCCGAGGCAGCGCAGGTCTTAGTCTCAGCGCCGGTCTCGATGCCGGTCTGAGTCTGAGCGCCAGTCTCAGTCTCAGCACCGGTCTGCGTGTCGATCTCAGTCCCCGATGCCACCGGTGGGCCCAACAATAACATCGGTTGATCATCGGTAAGGCTAAAAAATTCATCTGCCGCCCGGTAGGCGTCGTTGCAATCACCAGAACCCTTTCCTTCATCATTGCTAGCCATGTTTCCTATGATTAAATCTTGTCAATTAATTCTAGACCTAATAAAATGAATAATGACATAAAAAAGGCCTATTGTTTTGCAGGAATGTTGACTCGTTCCTGGTGCGGCAAATCACGGGCACTCGATATGTCCTAGTTTGTAGCACAAGTCATGCCGAAATTCATGGAAAATTTCGGCATGAGCTTTGCTAAAAGGTGGACAAATCGAGAACCTGAAATTTGCCAGAAAAGAAATGAATCAACATTCCGGCAAAACATAGGACACTAAGCATCATTCCCTACAAACAGTGTCCAAATATACACGAGCAACCACATGTGCAAACAGTGTAGAAGAAAATTCATTTAACTACTAATAGAACAAAGTTCAGTTAACTTTAGTGCTCTATAATGATGAAAGGAAAAAAAATTCCGTTAACTACTAATTTCATTCATTTAGGTTATTCATTTAACATCACCTAATTAACCTACTGTACCAATACTACTAGCAGCACTACTAACCTAATTAACCTAGCAAAACTCTAGTGCCCTAACTGAAAAACATCTAATTAACATCTAAATTTTTCTCTAAAATACAGAGAGAGATGTGTGAGGAGGAGGGGTGGGGGACTTATAGAGAGGGGAGCGACGGTGGCGGGGAGGTGCTCGGTGACGGAGGCAGGGGCGGAGAGGGCGGGCTCGGGCACGGGCAAGGGCGGTCCTGGGCGGGCTCGGGGGCGGTGAGGTGGAGGGCGCCGATGGTGACGTGGAGGGCGGCCTTGGGCGGCGGCGGTGAGGTGGAGGGCGCCGACGGTGACGTGGAGGGCGGCCTTGGGCGGTGGCTGTGAGGCTGAGTGCGGCCTCGGGCAGCGGCTGTGAGGCTGAGGGCGGCCTCGGGCGGCGGCGGTGAGGAGACGGCGGCGAGGGCGAGGGACAATTTGGGGAAGAATTGGTGGCCGGGGGGCGGGGTGGGGGGAAACCGCTGTTTAAGTGAAACGTAACGGTAGCGCGTTTCCGGAAACGCGCTATAGCTAAGTTAGCTATAGCGCGTTTACTGAAACCCGCTACTGCTATTCCTTTCTCCTTTTTTCCCTTTTTTTGTTTTATTTTTCTTTACATTTTATTTTTTCCCTTTCTCCTTTTTCTATTTCTTTCATTTTCATTTAATTTTCTACTTGTTTTTCACTTTATTTTATTTCCGTTAGCAGCAGCGCTTTACATGTAAGCGCGCTGCAGCTAAGGAGATTAGCAGTAGCGCTGGGCCATTATACGTGCTACTGCTAGGTTGGGCTAGCCATGTGCGCCCAGTTCAAACGTAACAGCAACGCTTCTCACTAGTATGCGCTACTGCTAAAGTCATAGCAGTAGTGCGGTTTATTTACGCGCGCTGCTACTAAGTAGCAGCAGCGCTTGATTTGTACAACGCTACTGGTAAAATTCTGTGTATAGGCTTTTCCCTAGTAGTGTATGGACATTAATGGCGCACCGTGTATGTGGTGCTCCACTGCTATATAGCAGTGGCGCACCAGATACAGGTGCGCCATTAGTAGTTTTGAAAAAAAACTGTTAGTAATGGCGCACCATGGGATAGTGCGCCATTACTAATTGACATAGTAATGGCGCACCACACCCACCGTGCGCCATTAGTAGTTTTGAAAAAATAAATAAAAAAATTGTTAGTAATGGCGCACTAGTGGACAGTGCGCCATTACTAGTTAAAACTAGTAATGGCACACTGTCCACTGGTGCGCCATTAGTAGTTTTGAAAAAAATAAAAAAATAGTAATGGCGCATCGTCCACCGGTGCGCCATTACTAACAATTTTTTTTATTTTTTTTTCAAAACTACTAATGGCGCACCACACACCAGGTGCGCCATTAGTAATACATTTAGCACCAGGGTTACTAATGGCGCACCTGATGTGTGGTGCGCCATTAGTAACCCTGGTGCTAAATGCACCCCCCCCCCACGTGGACCGCCTTTTCAGTTTTTTTAAAAAATAAAAGAAAATGATGGAAATGTCAAAAAAATTAAAAAAATAAGTTTCCCATGTAATATGTGCTCTAGTTGTTGGGAAAATTTACAAATATGAATTTCGACTTTATTTGCAAAATTTCTTTGTAATTTAGTAAAATGGGCATAACTATTGCATACGAACTCGGATTAAAAAGTTTTTTATATGAAAAATCATCTACTCGAAAAGTTACATCCGAATTGAACCGGGGAACTTTGTTCAACATCTTCAAAATCGCCAAAAACCTAACAGAACGAAAGATATGGGGCTTTTAAGATCTAGAGGGGGGAAATGAAAAAAAATTCAAACTTACTAGTCACGCACCATTTGCTAGGTGCGCCACTAGTAACAGAAAAAAAATTGGTTTAATTTTTTTTATATTTTTAGAATTTTTTTTTCAAAATATGATATGTAATATGACCGGGAAGTTTGAGATATTTTTTCAAAATTTCATCATACTCATGAACATGAACAAAGTCCTAAGCATCAACAAGGTTTAATAGGATAGATATGATAGATATATCAACAAGTGCCTGTGAAGTGAGCTGGTGCTGGGATTGGATAGAACTATGAAGTTAAGCGTGCTCGGGCTGGAGTAGTGTGAGGATGGGTGACCTTCTGAGAAGTTTGACCACAGAGTGCGATTTGACTTAAGATTAAGCATATTGGCCCGAGATTAAGCCATAGTGACCCAAGATTAAGAAAAAAATGAAAAAAAAATTCGCCATTAGTAAAAAATACTAATGACGTGATGCTTGTGGCGCACCTGTAGTGCGCCATTAGTAGGCAAAACAGGTGCGCCACTAGTAGGCCGGTGCGCCATTAGTATACCAGATACTAATGGCGCACCACAGGTGCGCCATTAGTAAAAAATACTAATGGCGTGATGCTAGTGGCGCACCTATAATGAGCCATTAGTAGGCAAAACAGGTGCGCCACTAGTAGGCCTTGTGGCGCACCTGTAGTGCGCCATTAGTAGGCAAAACAGGTGCGCCACTAGTAGGCCTTGTGGCGCACCTGTAGTGCGCCATTAGTAGGCAAAACAGGTGCGCCACTAGTAGGCCTTTTCCTAGTAGTGCACAATTCATCGGTCTCAACAAACACACCGCAAAAAGAGGATTACATCGAATAGATCTCCACAAGAGAGGGGGAGAACATTGTATTGATATCCAAAAAGAGAGAAGAAACCACAGTGACCCAAGATTAAGAAAAAAACGAAAAAAAATTAAATTCACCATTAGTAAAAAATAATAATGGCGTGATGCTAGTGGCGCACCTGTAGTGCGCCATTAGTAGGCAAAACAGGTGCGCCACTAGTAGGCCGGTGCGCCATAAGTATACCAGATACTAATGGCGTGATGCTAGTGGCGCACCTATAATGCGCCATTAGTAGGCAAAACAGGTGCGCCACTAGTAGGCCTTGTGGCGCACCTGTAGTGCGCCATTAGTAGGCAAAACAGGTGCGACACTAGTAGGCCTTTTCCTAGTAGTGCACAATTCATCGGCCTCAACAAACACACCGCAAAAAGAGGATTACATCGAATAGATCTCCACAAGAGAGGGGGAGAACATTGTATTGAGATCCAAAAAGAGAGAAGAAGCCATCTAACTAATAACTATGGATGCGAAGGTCTGAGGTAAACTACTCACACTACAAAAAAATACACTTCCGTGATGATACGTGTTTGTCACAGTAGGCCGCGTTTTTTGTCATCCATGTACATCCATGACAAATTTATGACAGAATCAAGATAGTCATACCTGTGCTGGCGTAGAAGTGTTCCATGACATTACCAAAATTATCATCACGGAAGTGTCCACTTCCATGACGATAAATCACGTGTCATAGAAGTGCTTTCGTCAAGGGTGACCGACACGTGGCATCCACCATAACGGAACGCCGTTAAGCTATCGGGCCAGGTTTTGGATCCGCTAACTCGTTAACAGCCCCGACCAATGGGGATTTTCCACGTGTAAAATCATCATTGGCTGGAGGAAACACGTGTCGGCTCACCGTTGGGACAGATGTCATCCGCTCATTGGACCGAAGGTGCCTATGAGATGGCGACACGTGGCACGGCCCAACAGAGGCCCATTCCTGTGAAAAGGCCGGCCCGTTTGACTTGGTCAAAAGGTGGCGGGCTGGCCCATGGAAAGCATGTTAACGACCTGTTCGCATATAGCCCATTTACAACCCGCTAACCCAGGGCCCGTTACGCCCTATCTGAATTAGGCCTAGTAGCGTCATCTGGGCCATATGATTCAGCCTGTTTTAACTTCCGGCCCATGTGTGGCCCATGACTTCTTTCAGCCCATATGAGGACCTTTGTAACTCTGGGCCCATTAACGGCTCGTGGTGAAACTGGCCCGTAATGAACAGTGTATCACTTTATACCCATTAACGGACCATTATTCTATTGGGCCGTTTCTAGCCCAAGTTATCTTTCGGCCTTCTCAGAGCCCATTGATTCTTGGGCTCATTTGCAGCATTCGGTTACTTACGGCCCGTTACTGTCATTTTCTGCTTGTGGGCCAAATTCAGCCCGTCGTTACAGTCGGCCCGTTTGCGGACCGTTAATACGTTGGGCCGTTTTCATGTCAAAAAACCCCATTGGGCTATTTTCATAGAGTTATCAAATATGGCCTATTAACGGCCCGTTATGGTCCATGAATAGTACGACCCATGATTGGCGAAATGATGATACGCCCCGTAGAAGGCTCATGGATCCTACGGCCCGTATGTGGCCCATGGATAGTACGGCCCATAGAAGGCCCATGGATCGTACGACCCGTAGAAGGCCCATGGACCCTAAGGCCCATATAGAAGGCTGATGGATCCTATGGCCGAACGAAAGCCCACAGATCATACGGCCTTCAGGAGGCCCATGGTTACAACAGTCCGTGTGTTGCCATGATTATTTTGGCCTAGTTACCAAAAATAAGCTATTGTGGCCACTAGAAAAAACAGAAAAAGAACTGCAGTGACTACAAGAAAACAACTAAAGAATACAATAAGGAAATAAATAAACAAGCAATTAACACTAGCCTATTACCGCTATTACACATATTACATCCACTGGGCAATAAAGTTCGCCACCAGTGCAAATATAGGGAACAAAGCAGCACATTACATATACTGGCCGTCAAAATTGGCCACAAGTGCAAATAAACGCGGCAGCAAAACAAGAGCATAATTGAAACAACTTTAGAAGAGCTCAAGAAACGTTATCCTGGGTATCCACCATGCTGGCAATAAGCTTAGCAAGCTGATTAGCTTTGTCCTGTTTGGCGCTAAAATCCTCCAATGCTTGTTGTTGCACTAGAAAGTATGCATCTGAATGCTCTAGGGACTTCCGCAGTCCTTCCGCTTCTTGTCGCAGCACAACTGATCGATGTACAACAACACTATTGGCTCTATTGTGATGCTAGTAATGTGCATGATATGAAAGTCAACTGTATACACAATTGAAATTGAAATTAACAGAGCTATTGATAAGAGCAAACATGTTAAAGAAACATGTGTGAACATACTTGCTGTGCCATTGGAGTTTCAATTGGATCCTTCAATTTAAAAACAAGTTTGTATGAGTAAATACAGTGATACAAGAGCAAAGCAATCATAGTTAAAAAAGGCGCGCCTAAGAGAGCGCTTAAGCGCACCTAGGCTCTAGGCATTGGCAAAATGCATTGCGCATAACTACGCATAATCTATGCATAACTGCGCATAAGCATGCGCTTTGGTCAGTAAAGCGCAAGGCGGTGGCAAAACACACAATTAACGCCTAGAGCTTTTTTGAACTATGATAGCAATGGAATCTTAAATTAGAACAGTTGTTCTTCAGGTTTAGGCACTTGTTCTACATGAACAAAGTATAGTAAGACGCAAGAATATAATACTTAAAAATAGAAAATGAGCTCATAGACCTTACCACATTCTTGGTTTGGGACCAGTACAGAACAAGGCGTTCCAAGTCATCGTCCAGTAAATGTGTCTCAGGAGAACGTAAGGGAATTTGATGAGTTTCTTTCCCAGTGAAGTACGTTTTCTTTAGGTAATTTCGATACTGCCACCAAGCATTCTTGTAGATAGCAGAGGTATTAGCACAGGTTACCTCATCCTGAGTTTCCAAATCGGTCCTTCTCTATAGAGAAAAATGGGAAAATTGCTGTATTATAACCATCATGGAGGTAGAATATATGGGATGAAGCAAAGTAATTGCCATGAATAACATTACTTACACATAACTCCTGGACAAACACCTGCAACTGGCATTTTCCTTCATCTTCAGTATAATATTTCCAAGATGGGATGATACGCACATATGATTTAACAACATCAAATGCGATAGATGCTAAACTATGACTAGCTGGTTGTGCTTCCTCCACAGGAATAAGCGTACTAACTGGTGGAGTTGGGGTTCGCCGTGATAGGACTGGCCCTTTGGGCACTGGAGCTGCCTTACTAACTGCTTTTGTTTGGGAGCTCTGTGGTGGAGATGGTGATGTGTCAATAGGAACTGGGTTACTATCGGCTGGGTTTGGGGTTAGATTGGGTGAAGCTGGTTCTCTGCCCATCACAGTAGGGGTACAATCTGTGAGAGTTTGGGTTATGTGTGGTAGGGCTGGTTCTTGTGCATGTACAACCGGGGTGCTATCTCCACCAAGAGTTAGCACTGTTTTATTTGAAGACCGTGTTTTTAGTCCGCTAGATACTGGCATCACCTGCTCCAATTCAAATGGCTGATAAACAGGAAACATAGTTGAATGTACAAAGATTGTATGAGAGACAGATGCAATAGATAGTGTGGAAAAAAGAGGGCATGAAATAGTTGACATGTATATTGTTTAACAAAAACGAATAGCATGACATAATTTCACATATATGATGTCTATCTAAACTGGATAGCATAGCATAACATAATTCGAAGATATGATGAATAACTAAACAGGATCACATGACATAATTCACCTACATGTTATCTAAGTAGTTAGGATCGCATCATTTAATTCACATATGTGATTTATATGCTAAACAGAGGGCATTCGATATGATGTCTGAACTAAGAACATGGTGTTGAATATTGTGTATATGATGTCTAAACTATGCAATGCAAGACACCGTATGCATGATATGAGTAGTATAACCATGCCAAGTTAGAGCATACACCTCAGTGGGGGAATAGGACTGGTCATCTGTCTCTGAATCCATCTCTGAGGAGCTATCGGGGCCCAACAAGAGATCTGCTTAGACATGTAGCACTGTCTGCTCTGAAGGCCTTGTTTTCACTCCAGATTTTTCCATCTCCCACCGAGATGACTGATTCACAGGAAGAGTAGTTTAATGTACAAACATTGTCGACAAATGGAAATGTAATGAAGAAAAGTATGGGCAAGATATCATTCAAATATATGATGCCTGGTTAAACTGGATGGCATTGCACATTTCACATATATTATGGCTGGCTAAAATACATGAGACTGCATAATTCCCATATATGATATAGAAACTAAACAGGTGGCATTACAGAACACCACCGGCCAAACCGCCGGCCTAGCGCCGCCTCGCCGCCCCGAAACAACTCGCCACCGCCACCCCGGCCAGCCCTCTAGGCCCCCCGCCCCACCCTGAACCCTAAGATAGATAGTGGGGTACCTCTCCGGCGAGCCCCCATCCCCGCTGCGGGTGGTTCTTAACTCCGGCGAGCCCCCCCAACCCCTGAAAATCGACTGACCCAAAAGTCGATTCAGTCAACTGAAGTATGGCTTAATTGGAGCAGAGCAGCAGCACGAGCGAGGGGGAGAGCAGTAGCAGCAGCTGGGCGAGCGAGCGATCGAGCGAGATCCAGAGCAGCAGTAGCAGATCTGGCTGGTATGGACGCCGCCGCCGAAGGGGCCTCGCACTGGGAGAGAGCTCCCGTGGAGATGTCGCCCGCGGCGCCAGCTTCAAGGTAGCCGCTCCATGGGGGTGCGGGATGGAGCACCGTCAGTGCCGGGAGGTCGAGTTAAGGAGAAGGTGCGATGGGATGAGTGTACAACCTCTTTGGTGGTGCTGAGTAGGCCTCGACTTCGTCCGAGGAGTCGGTGAGGATGCTGCAGTTCCGGTAGAGCAGGTTAAGGCAACGCTGTGGGGATGGAGCAACCGTGATAGACGAGGCGATCATCGGAGCAACTCCTTGGAGGTGGAGGACAGGGCGGCTAAACGGGCGAGACGGCGAGATGGACGACGGATCCTCATCCGGGGAGGTGGACGAGATACGTGGAGCTGTTGCGGTGGACGACATCGTCGGGTAAGAGGCTCCGGCTGGGCAGCGGTGAGGTGGCGGACGGAGGAGGGTGGGGTTTCGTTGCTGGAGCGGAGAGGTTATGGCGGCCTGGGATTTCGAATGGCGAAAAGGGGGCGATGGGAGGGGGTGAAGCATGACTTAGGTACGCACTTGTCCAAAATGTAGGGTGTGTTACAAAAGCACCCCCACCGATTTGAACTAGCTAGTGGCCCTTTCGGCTTAGGGTTAGAAGGGGGATTTCGCGTGTCGAGATTTGGCAGCTGGAGGGAGTTTTCGCGCGCGTTATAATTTCAGGATAGCAAGGCGCGGGTTGTGAAGGCGCCGGTTTTGGGAGCACGATATCTGAATTTTCGGCATATAACAAGACGCGGGTTGAATTTTAGGGACAAGCCTAACGTGTAGTAATATTGTACTTATACGTACCAAATCAATTCACACTTCCCTCAACCAAAAAGAAAACGAAAAAAATAAAACTATTCACACCACACAAAGAGAGAATCTTGCCCCGTTTTACTATACAAATGCTATTCAAAGCTACTCCCTCCTTCCATCTATATAGGGCCTACTGCGTTTTTCGATGCTAACTTTGACCAAATATTAGAGCAATGATATATGACATGCAACTTACACAAAGCACACTGTTAAATTCGTCTGTGAAAGGTTCTTTCAATGATATAATTTTCACATTGTGCATGTCATGTACTATTAATCTTGTCAATAGTCAAAGGCGGTCTTAAAAATCTCATTACGCCCTAATAGATGGAAGGAGGGAGTATGAATCCATGTTATGTCCGATTAAATTTTTTCGCTTACTGTATAATGCATGTAACCTACTCATACCAACATTTTAGTGCATTCCAAATGTCTATACTACGCCGCAATTCGAACTAAATTTGAATTCGTTTCTCTATTTCAATAAGAATCTACAATCATGATTGTTGCCAACTTCAACCATGATAGTTTCCTTGCTATCCGCCAGATATAAATCGGATGGCCTATCATGCAGGATGGCAGGCACACCATCATCAACAACTCCGTTTTTTTATAAGAGTAGAGATAAAATATATTAAATGTAGTATAACATGTTCATAAACACACCATGTGTATCACCGTTATATATATTCACACATGCGTCAGTTTGAAACACTATGATAAATTCTTCAAACATCCGAATTCGCTTTTTATAATGAAGTATATATGATCTCTTTTACACCCACACAACCCTCTTATCTTTGTAGCTAGCGCTAACTTTCTCTTGTGCATGAACACGCCCGCATCCCTCTCACCCTCCCTCAGCATTCTCTAGCTCCATCGCGCAAATTCGTCTTTTCACTTTAGGTCGTTCACCCGTGGTGTGTGTAGGCCCCCCATCTCCTTCTTTACGGCACACATCGATCGATATGCCTCTGTAGCCAGGTGTGCCTAGCACAAACACAAGCTTCCCCTCTTCTCTTGTCACCGTCCATGCCTCACTCCCACCACTCTTTTCATCGTTCTCGTACTCGCACACTCCTCCCCCCTCGATATAGTATGCCTCTCGTACCACCTCCTACATGCACCCCTCTCTCTCTATCCTTCTCCTCGTGCCTCATTTGCTTCTAACACACACATGCATGTATACCGATCGATCTCCCAACATATACCTAGATCGACTTTAACTACCCCCCCATCGATCGATGTACCTCACAAGTTATGTCTGTCCTTTCTCTAACAAAGGGCGATTGATGTTCCTATGTAGTTACATCTTCTTACCACAACCACATCGTCCCCCCTCATCATTCGTGCATGCCTCCTGACCCGTCTCTCACACGCACATGCATAGACAACAAGCAGCCATCTCCTCTCTTATTGATATTGCGGGCGTGCCCTCCGTTTGTCTAGCAAGCCTATCCCACCATTTGTTAGAAGCAACTCCACTACCACCCCCTCCAACACACTGGCTCTGTCTCTCTCCCAACCTTATTCCTCTCCTGCACATATGCATGGATGCCAATCGATCTCCCTTAATGCATGAGGCAGATCAATCTCCTTAATACATGAGGTAGGCCTCTCTCCTCCTCCACACATATACCAGCCATTGTACCTCTATAGTTAATTGGGCCTCCCTGTTCCCCCACCACACACCGTTAGTCGAGCGCTGTACGTAGGTATCCATGCCAAAGAGACAAACTGCACATGTCCCATCTCACACTCCAGTAGGCCAGCCACTCTATATCTTTGACGTGGGCACACACAAATTCGATGGCACTCTTTATCGATCGCGCGCGCACACACACACATCATCCCTCTCTTCGATTCCATGGACACCTCAAGCCGATGATACCTCCACTCTCTTCTCATGGATCGCCTGTTGGAAATATGCCCTAGAGGCAATAATAAATTAGTTATTATTATATTTCCTTGTTCATGATAATCGTTTATTATCCATGCTAGAATTGTATTGATAGGAAACTCAGATACATGTGTGGATACATAGACAACACCATGTCCCTAGTAAGCCTCTAGTTGACTAGCTCGTTGATCAATAGATGGTTACGGTTTCCTGACCATGGACATTGGATGTCGTTGATAACGGGATCACATCATTAGGAGAATGATGTGATGGACAAGACCCAATCCTAAGCATAGCACTAGATCGTGTAGTTCGTATGCTAAAGCTTTTCTAATGTCAAGTATCATTTCCTTAGACCATGAGATTGTGCAACTCCCGGATACCGTAGGAGTGCTTTGGGTGTGCCAAACGTCACAACGTAACTGGGAGGCTATAAAGGTACACTACGGGTATCTCCGAAAGTGTCTATTGGGTTGGCGCGAATCGAGACTGGGATTTGTCACTCCGTGTGACGGAGAGGTATCTCTGGGCCCACTCGGTAGGACATCACCATAATGTGCACAATGTGATCAAGGAGTTGATCACGGGATGATGTGTTATGGAACGAGTAAAGAGACTTGTCGGTAACGAGATTGAACAAGGTATCGGGATACCGACGATCGAATCTCGGGCAAGTATCATACCAATAGACAAAGGGAATTGTATACGGGATTGATTAAGTCCTTGACATCGTGGTTCATCCGATGAGATCATCGTGGAACATGTGGGAGCCAACATGGGTATCTAGATCCCGCTGTTGGTTATTGACCGGAGAACGTCTCGGTCATGTCTACATGTCTCCCGAACCCGTAGGGTCTACACACTTAAGGTTCGATGACGCTAGGGTTATAAAGGAAGTTTGTATGTGGTTACCGAATGTTGTTCGGAGTCTCGGATGAGATCCCGGACGTCACGAGGAGTTCCAGAATGGTCCGAAGGTAAAGATTGATATATTGGACGAAGGGTTTTGGAGTCCGGGAGTGTTTCGGAGGTACCAGGTGATGACCAGCATGACCGAAAGGTGTTTCGGGAGCCCCGGCAAGTGTTGGGGGGCTTCATGGGCCAAGGGAAGGGGGCAAACCAGCCCACGAAGGGGCTGTGCGCCCCCTCACCTAATCCCATGTGACCAGGGGGTTTGGGGCGCCCCATCTAGGGTTCCCACCTCCTGGCTTGGGGGCCAAGTCACCCAAGGGGAGATCCCATCTGCCCTGGCCGCCGCCCCCCCTAGGGGAAACCCTAGGGCGCCTTCCCCTCCCCCTTGCCCCTATATATAGTGGAGGTTTTGGGGCTGCACATGACACGAGATGAGTTCCTCTCCCCGTTGGTGCAGCCCTGCCTCTCTCTTTCTCCTCTCCCGTGGTGCTTGGCGAAGCCTTGCAGGATTGCCACGCTCCTCCACCACCACCACGCCGTTATGCTGCTGCTGGATGGAGTCTTCCTCAACCTCTCCCTCTCTCCTTGCTGGATCAAGGCATGGGAGACGTCACCGCGCTGTACGTGTGTTGAACGCGGAGGTGCCGTCCGTTCGGCACTTGGATCTCTGGTGATTTGGATCACGACGAGTACGACTCCTTCAACCCCGTTCTCTTGAACGCTTCCGCTTAGCGATCTACAAGGGTATGTAGATGCACTCTCCTTCCCCTCGTTGCTGGTCTCTCCATAGATAGATCTTGGTGATACGTAGGAAAATTTTGAATTTCTGCTACGTTCCCCAACAGTGGCATCATGAGCTAGGTCTATGCGTAGTTACTATGCACGAGTAGAACACAAAGTAGTTGTGGGCGTTGATTTTGTTCAATATGCTTACTGTTACTAGTCCAATCTTGATTCGGCGGCATTGTGGGATGAAGCGGCCCAGACCAACCTTACACGTACTCTTACGTGAGACCGGTTCCACCAACAAACATGCACTAGTTGCATAAGGTGGCTGGCGGGTGTCTGTCTCTCCCACTTTAGTCGGATCGGATTCGATGAAAAGGGTCCTTATGAAGGGTAAATAGCAATTGGCATATCATGTTGTGGTTTTTGCGTAGGTAAGAAACGTTCTTGCTAGAAACCCATAGCAGCCACGTAAAACATGCAAACAACAATTAGAGGACGTCTAACTTGTTTTTGCAGGGTATGCTATGTGATGTGATATGGCCAAAGGATGTGATGAATGATATATGTGATGTATGAGATTGATCATGTTCTTGTAATAGGAATCACGACTTGCATGTCGATGAGTATGACAACCGGCAGGAGCCATAGGAGTTGTCTTAATTTATTTATGACCTGCGTCTCAAAATAAACGTCATGTAATTACTTTACTTTATTGCTAACCATTAGCTGTAGTAGTAGAAGTAATAGATGACGTGACAACTTCAAGAAGACACGATGATGGAGATCATGGTGTCATGCCGGTGACGATGATGATCATGGAGCCCCGAAGATGGAGATCAAAAGGAGCAATATGATATTGGCCATATCATGTCACTATTTGATTGCATGTGATGTTTATCATGTTTATACATCTTATTTGCTTAGAACAACGGTAGTAAATAAGATGATCCCTCATTAAAATTTCAAGAAAGTGTTCCCCTTAACTGTGCACCATTGCGACAGTTCGTTGTTTCGAAGCACCACGTGATGATCGGGTGTTAGATTCTTACGTTCACATACAACGGGTGTAAGCCAGATTTACACACGCGAAACACTTAGGTTGACTTGACGAGCCTAGCATGTGTACAGACATGGCCTCGGAACACAGAAGACCGAAAGGTCGAGCATGAGTCGTATGGTAGATACGATCAGCATGAAGATGTTCACCGATGTTGACTAGTCCGTCTCACGTGATGATCGGACACGGCCTAGTTGACTCGGATCATGTAATCACTTAGATGACTAGAGGGATGTCTATCTGAGTGGGAGTTCATAAGATGAACTTAATTATCCTGAACATAGTCAAAAGGTCTTCGCAAATTATGTCGTAGCTCGCGCTTTAGTTCTACTGTTTAGATATGTTCCTAGAGAAAATTTAGTTGAAAGTTGATAGTAGCAATTTTGCGGACTAGGTCCGTAAACTGAGGATTGTCCTCATTGCTTCAAAGAAGGCTTATGTCCTTAATGCACCGCTCAGTGTGCTGAACCTCGAACGTCGTCTGTGGATGTTGCGAACATCTGACATACACGTTTTTGATAACTACGTGATAGTTCAGTTAAACGGTTTAGAGTTGAGGCACCGAAGACGTTTTTGAAACGTTGCGAAACATATGAGATGTTTCGAGGGCTGAAATTGGGATTTCAGGCTCGTGCCCACGTCAAGAGGTATGAGACCTCCGACGATTTTCTTAGCCTGCAAACTAAGGAGAAAAGCTCAATTGTTGAGCTTGTGCTCAGATTGTCTGAGTACAACAATCATTTGAATCAAGTGGGAGTTGATCTTCCAGATGAGATAATGATGTTTCTCCGTAGTCATTACCACCAAGCTGCTAGAGCTTCGTGATGAACTATAATATATCAGGGACATATATGATGATCCTTGAGATATTCGCGATGTTTGACACCGCGAAAGTAGAAATCAAGAAGGAGCATCAATTGTTGATGGTTAGTGAAACCACTAGTTTCAAGAAGGGCAAGGGCAAGAAGGGACACTTCATGAAACGGCAAATCAGCTACTGCTCTAATGAAGAAACCCAAGGTTGAACCCAAACCCGAGACTAAGTGCTTCTGTAATAAGAGGAACAGCCACTGGAGCAGAATTACCCTAGATACTTGGTAGATGAGGAGGCTGGCAAGGTCGATAGAAGTATATTGGATATACATTGTATTAATGTGTACTTTACTAGTACTCCTAGTAGCACCAGGGTATTAGATACCGGTTCGGTTGCTAAGTGTTAGTAACTCGAAATAAAAGCTACGGAATAAACGGAGACTAGCTAAAGGTGAGCTGACGATATGTGTTGGAAGTGTTTCCAATGTTGATATGATCAAGCATCGCACGCTCCCTCTACCATCGAGATTGGTGTTTGCGTTGAGCATAGACATGATTGGATTATGCCTATCACAATACGGTTATTCATTTAAGGAGAATAACAGTTACTCTGTTTATTTGAATAATACCTTCAATGGTCTTGCACCTAAAATGAATGGTTCATTGAATCTCGATCGTAGTGATACACATGTTCATGCCAAAAGATATAAGATAGTAATGATAGTACCACCTACTTGTGGCACTTCCACGTAAGTCATATCGGTATAAAACGCATGAAGAAGCTCCATGTTGATGGATCTTTGGACTCACTCGTTTTTGAAAAGTTTGAGACATGCGAACCATGTCTATTGGTGTATATGCATGAAGAAACTCCATGCGGATGGACCGTTTTGACTCACTTGATTTTGAATCACTTGAGACATGCAAATCATACCACATGGGCAAGATGACTGAAAGCCTCGTTTTCAGTAAAATGGAACTAGAAAGCAACTTGTTGGAAGTAATACATTTTGATGTGTGCAATCCAATGAGTGCTGAGGCATGTAGTGGATATCGTTATGTTTTTACTTCACAGATGATTTGAGTAGATGTTGAGTATATTTACTTGATGAATCACGAGTCTGAATTATTGAAAGGTTCAAATAATTTCAGGGTGAAGTTCAAAGATCGTCGTGACAAGAGGATAAAATATCTATGATATGATCATAGAGATGAATATCTGAATTACGAGTTTAGCACTGAATTAAGACATTGTGGAGATCGTTTCACAACTAATACAGCCTGGAACACCACAGTGTGATGGTGTGTCCGTACATCATAACTGCATCCTATTGGATATGATGCATACCATGATGTCTCTTATCGAATTACCACGATAGTTTATGGGTTAAGCATTAGAGACAACCACATTCACTTTAAATAGGGCACCACGTAATTCCGATGAGATGACATCGTATGAACTATGGTTTAAAGAAACCTAAGCTGTCATTTCTTAAAAGTTTGGGGCTGCGACGCTTATGTGAAAAAGTTTCAGGCTGATAAGCTCGAACCCAAAGCGAATGAATGCATCTTCATAGGACACCCGAAAACAGTTGGGTGTACCTCCTGTCTCAGATTCGAAAGCAATAAAGGATTGTTTCTAGAATAGGGTCCTTTCTTGAGGAAAAGTTTCTCTCGAAAGAATTGAGTGGGAGGATGGTGGAGACTTGATGAGGTTATTGAACCGTCTCTTCAACTAGTGTGTGACAGGGCACAGGAAGTTGTTCCTGTGGCACCTACACCAATTGAAGTGGAAGCTTATGATAGTGATCATAAAACTTCGGATCAAGTCACTCCAAAACCTCGTAGGATGACAAGGATGCGTACTACTTCAGAGTGGTACGTAATACAGTCTTGGAAGTCATGTTGCTAGACAACGATGAACCTACGAGCTATGGAGGAGCGATGGTGGGCCCGGATTCCGATATATGGCTCGAGGCCATAAAATCCGAGAGAGGATCCATGTATGAAAACAAAGTGTAGACTTTGGCAGAACAGCTCGATGGTCATAAGGCTATTGAGTACAGATGGATTTTAAAAGGAAGACGGACAATGATGGTAAATGTCACCATTAAGAAAGCTCGACTTGTCGTTAAGAAGTTTCCCGACAAGTTCAAGGAGTTGACTGCAGTGAGACTTTCTCACTCGTAGCGATGCTAAGAGTCTATTGGAATTATATTAGTGATTACTGCATTATTTAAATCTTGCAGATAGGATGTCAAAACATTGTTTCCTCGACGATCTTTTCTTGAGGAAAGGTTGTATGTGATACAACCGGAAAGTTTTTGTCAATCCTGAAAGATGCTAATAAGTATGCAAAGCTCCAGCAATCCTTCTAAGGACTGGAGTAAGCATCTCGGAGTTGGAATGTATGCTTTGATGAGATGATCAAAGATTTTGGGTTTATACAAAGTTTATGAGGAACTTGTATTTCCAAAGAAGTGAGTGGGAGCACTATAGAATTTCTGATGAGTATATGTTGTTGACATATTGTTGATCAGAATGACGTAGAATTTCTGGAAAGCATATAGGGTTATTTGGAAAGTGTTTTTCAATGAAAAGCCTGGATTAAGCTACTTGAACATTGAGCATCAAGATCTATAAGGATAGATCAAAATGCTTAATGGTACTTTCAAATGAGCACATACCTTGACATGATCTTGAAGGTGTTCAAGATGGATCAGTCAAAGAAGGAGTTCTTGCCTGAGTTGTAAGGTGTGAAGTTAAGACTTAAAGCTCGACAACGGCAGAATAGAGAGAGAGGACGAAGGTCGTCCCCTATGCTTAAGACATAGGCTCTACAGTACGCTATGCTGTGTACCGCACCTGAAGTGTGCCTTGCCATGAGTCAGTCAAGGGGTACAAGAGTGATCCAAGAATGGATCACAGGACAGCGGTCAAAGTTATCCTTAGTAACTAGTAGACTAAGGAATTTTCTCGATTATGGAGGTGGTAAAAGAGTTTGTCGTAAAGGGTTACGTCGATGCAAGCTTAACACCTATCCGGAAAGCTCTGAGTAGAGATACCGGATACGTATAATGGAGCAACATTTTAGAATAGCCCCAAGTAGAACAGTTATTTAGAATAGCTCCAAATAGAACGTGGTAGCTACATCTAGGAGATGACATAGAGATTTGTAAAGCACACACGGATCTGAAAGGTTCAGACCCGTTGACTAAAACCTCTCTCACAAGCAACATGATCAAACCCAGAACTCATTGAGTGCTAGTCACATAGTGATGTGAACTAGATTATTAACTCTAGTAAACTCTTTGGATGTTGGTTACATGGCGATGTGACCTGTGAGTGTTAATCACATGGCGATGTGAACTAGATTATTGACTCTAGTGCAAGTGGGAGACTGTTGGAAATATGCCCTAGAGGCAATAATAAATTAGTTATTATTATATTTCCTTGTTCATGATAATCGTTTATTATCCATGCTAGAATTGTATTGATAGGAAACTCAGATACATGTGTGGATACATAGACAACACCATGTCCCTAGTAAGCCTCTAGTTGACTAGCTCGTTGATCAATAGATGGTTACTGTTTCCTGACCATGGACATTGGATGTCGTTGATAACGGGATCACATCATTAGGAGAATGATGTGATGGACAAGACCCAATCCTAAGCATAGCACTAGATCGTGTAGTTCGTATGCTAAAGCTTTTCTAATGTCAAGTATCATTTCCTTAGACCATGAGATTGTGCAACTCCCGGATACCATAGGAGTGCTTTGGGTGTGCCAAACGTCACAACGTAACTGGGTGGCTATAAAGGTACACTACGGGTATCTCCGAAAGTGTCTGTTGGGTTGGCGCGAATCGAGACTGGGATTTGTCACTCCGTGTGACGGAGAGGTATCTCTGGGCCCACTCGGTAGGACATCATCATAATGTGCACAATGTGATCAAGGAGTTGATCACGGGATGATGTGTTACGGAACGAGTAAAGAGACTTGCAGGTAACGAGATTGAACAAGGTATCGTGATACCGATGATCGAATCTCGGGCAAGTATCGTACCGATAGACAAAGGGAATTGTATACGGGATTGATTAAGTCCTTGACATCGTGGTTCATCCGATGAGATCATCATGGAACATGTGGGAGCCAACATGGGTATCTAGATCCTGCTGTTGGTTATTGACCGGAGAACGTCTCGGTCATGTCTGCATGTCTCCCGAACCCGTAGGGTCTACACACTTAAGGTTCGATGACGCTAGGGTTATAAAGGAAGTTTGTATGTGGTTACCGAATGTTGTTCGGAGTCTCAGATGAGATCCCAGACGTCACGAGGAGTTCCAGAATGGTCCGGAGGTAAATATTGATATACTGGACGAAGGGTTTTGGAGTCCTGGAGTGTTCCGGAGGTACCGAGTGATGACCAGCATGACCGAAAGATGTTTCGGGAGCCCCGGCAAGTGTTGGGGGGCTTCATGGGCCAAGGGAAGGGGGCAAACCAGCCCACTAAGGGGCTGTGCGCCCCCCTCACCTAATCCCACGTGACCAGGGGGTTTGGGGCGCCCCATCTAGGGTTCCCACCTCCTGGCTTGGGGGCCAAGTCACCCAAGGGGAGATCCCATCTGCCCTGGCCGCCGCCCCCCCTAGGGGAAACCCTAGGGCGCCTTCCCCTCCCCCTTGCCCCTATATATAGTGGAGGTTTTGGGGCTGCACATGACACGAGATGAGTTCCTCTCCCCGTTGGTGCAGCCCTGCCTCTCTCTTTCTCCTCTCCCGCGGTGCTTGGCGAAGCCCTGCAGGATTGCCACGCTCCTCCACCACCACCACGCCGTTATGCTACTGCTGGATGGAGTCTTCCTCAACCTCTCCCTCTCTCCTTGCTGGATCAAGGCATGGGAGACGTCACCGGGCTATACGTGTGTTGAACGCGGAGGTGCCGTCCGTTCGGCACTTGGATCTCCGGTGATTTGGATCACGACGAGTACGACTCCTTCAACCCCGTTCTCTTGAACGCTTCCGCTTAGCAATCTACAAGGGTATGTAGATGCACTCTCCTTCCCCTCGTTGCTGGTCTCTCCATAGATAGATCTTGGTGATACGTAGGAAAATTTTGAATTTCTGCTATGTTTCCCAACATCGCCCCCTCTATATATATGTTATATCCAGGACTCTATTTCACACACATTGCATATGTTACATTTTTTGATTGACCCCCCCCCCCCAAAAAAAACTCTCAAGAACCCACACACTATATCTCTCTAGGTTTGTATCTCTCTCACACAACCCCACGTAGGTGGTGTACGTATACAAGAAGAGAATAGGTGCACCGTGCATGTACTCACGCTTCGTGCCCAGCCACACCCGCGCGGGTACACAGTGGAGCTCATTTCTTTACGAAATGGCAGCCCACGTGCTAATTTGAACTCCTGTAGCGGTTGTTTACCTAAGGAGGTCGTGTACCACGCGTGCACGAAACAAAGTTTGACTTGACGCGTTGCCGCGTTATTTTTAAATAAAGTTATAGCGCTCAATGGACGTACACAGAATATAAAATGATTTTATGGAGAAAAGGGTAGTCCGCTCACTATATACAATGGAGCCTGCCTGCCTGGTTTGTCGCTCTTCGGAGTATCTCAAACAAGGCTGCGGTGGCCTCTCTCTCTCACACACCGTTGGTCATTGATCCGGCCGCATCCCGTCCGCCGGGGGAAAGGGAGTCCGGTGGCCTCTCTCTCTCTCTCTCACCGTTGGTCACTGATCCGGCCGCATCCTGTCCACCGGGGGAAAGGGAGGAAGTGCATCGTTTCTCCGTTCGACAGCGCCGAGGCAGCACGTCCCGATCTGCGGTACATGCCATTCTCTCCGACCAAGCTCCGGCGCGGCAGGGCCTATGCCACCTGCTCGCAGATTCCGCCCGCCGCTGCTCACCTAGTTACATCCCGACGACCTCCAGGTATCCCCTCCGGCCTTGCTCCACTGCCCGTCTTCCCACGTCGCTGCATGTGGATCTTCCATAGTTCTTTTCCCAAAATGTAGCTTGTCCTGCGCACTTTCCATATTGCATTCTCGTCCTCACACCGTTTTAGACAAACACAACCGTGTTGTTATCTTCCCTTAGGACAAGGAATATGCTTCTTTTTTGTCATCCCATGTGTCGTCAACTTTTATTGGCCAATAATTGTTTCCTTTCTACCTCTTTTTTGCAAACAAGGCTATCCATTTCACCTCGTTGCTATTGCGACCTTTTGGTGAACTGCAGAAATCACTTTTTTCTTAAGAGTGTTTTGTGCAGTTGTACTAAAATGTCACACGGGCAACATCTCTACATTTCAGTGCGATTGCACAAAGGGAGATTGGTTTTGCTCTATCCTCCTCATCCAACTCTGAGCCTAATCTTCTCCAACTAGTTAGTCTTAAGAGAGACTGCAAAGGTGACCGGCTTCTATTTGTGTGTTTATTGTTTCATTAGCAGTCCTCTATTATCATAATCACACTTAATATCTTTGGAACAGGGACCCTCAGCTCTATTTTAGTGGAACTGCACAAAATGATCGGAATGTTGCATGCTCCAGATAGCTACTTTTTTCCCAACATGCCTTGTTGATTTAGATAGAGCTGGGGGGACGTTGCTGCCAATGAAAGCATGGATCAATTTTAATTTAACACCTTCTCACAACTCTATCTTCAGTTGTGATGTAATTATTAGCTCTGATCTGCTAATAATTGACATGCATTAGCAAGGAAGTTAGTTTTTTATTGTTTCCGAAAGAGCATCGATGGCAAGACACGCGAAACAAAACCTGAAAGCTCACACCATTGTACAATTTCATGTCGCTGGAAAATTATTTGTATAGTACGCCAATTATGTAAACAAATAATGGAAGCTTGATAGCATTGTCAGAAGCCTCTTCATCATCCGGGTCCATGTGCCATGCACAAAATTATACTCCTTCGTTCCTAAATATTTGTATTTTTACAAATTTCAAACGGGCATATTTTAGAGTGTAGATTCACTCATTTTGCTTCATATGTGTACTCCCTCCGTTCATAAATATTCTATTCGTCTTTCTAGAGATTTCAACAAGTGACTACATACGGAGCAAAATGAGTGAATCTACACTCTAAAATATGTCTATATACATCCGTATGTGCCAGTCCATTTGAAATCTCTAAAAAGACAAATATTTGAGTAGTCACTCGTTGAAATCTCTAGAAATACAAATACTCTAGAGTATATTTAAGAACCGGGGGGGTAGTGCACAACCGCATGGGAGACTCAGCCCAGTCGTTGCGCTGCATTAATAGTGAGTAATAAGCAGTCAAACCATAAGCCCCACTTTTCCCACTGTAAGTTGCTCTGAAGAAGCAACCATCAATACGCTCTTCTTTTAATCCGCTCATACTACTCCATCCGTCACTGTTTATACAACGCGCTTCAGAAAAAAGAAAAAAATCTGTGGGACCAAGGCAACTAGCGATCGTCCTGAAAAATAGCATTGGTAGTTATAGCATGGTGTCTATTACTAGAGGGAATAATGCGTACACACATGCATGCAGTGCTTCCACCCCGGGTACACACATGCATGCACTTACTCCACTCCGTAATAGTACAATACATGGAGAGAAAATTGTGGACTTGATTGCGGTTACCACACCCTAATTAATTAAGCATTAAACCAAACGTGTCTAAAGTCTCTCTGGTGGTGGAAATGCATTGAGAGAAATGCATCATAATGAAGCGCACCCTGTAAACTATGACAGAGGGAGGAGTAGTATGAAGGTGCAAAACCAAGTACGCGTATGGCCAGTCGGTCAATGCACCTCCTCTTGGCATATCACTGACATGTGGGATAGGAGTGTGAGCAAACCGATCTCAATTGACGGCAAAGAGCCAACCCGCCTTTCCTTGAGAGAGATGAGGAGCAAGAACACACAAACGGGCTCGCACAGAGGCCAAGATATATTCGAGCATGGTTGGTTGATCGATATCATTCATTACATGTTGGGCTGTCGTTTTCCGCCCTTCTCCGGAATAAACGTATACTTTATCAGAGATAAAAAATAAGAGTACAGATGCTCCACCATGCGGTTCTAGTAGTAGTACTACTCGTACTACTGCGCTTGACTCTTCGCCTCTTCGTGAAGTCGAACAATGATGGTACTCCGCATGTTGGGTACTATAGTGTATGCCTCTGACAATCTGACATCGAATGGACTGATGCATGTCCACCGAGGGTAGGTTGCATTAGTCAAAAGGCGTAAGTGAGCTTCACCTTGTCCTGCAAGCTTCTCCTCGTTTTGCGAGTTGACGGGACACACCAAAAAGTAGTGCTAGTCCATACTCCCTCCTTTCCAGTTAATATGGCTTAATCTTTTTTGCGGGTAAATGAGAGAGCTTTATTCATATATAAGCATTCTTAGGACGATCAGCCAAGACACTGGTCACTAGGAAGCGAGGTACCCCGCAAAAAAGGAAGTAGGAAGAGAGGTGTTTCATCAAGCCAGCTCTCAGCCACATGCAAAGTGCAGCAAGCACGGTTCGCATGAAGATGCGCTGCAAGGTTTGCTGACCTGTTTACATGCTGAATAAGAAAAAAGAGGAAATATTGCCGAGCGCTACTATTTGTAACAGGATATGAGCCAGAATTAAGCGAGAATTGTGGCGAGTGTTCCATGCAATCAACTTCCATTATCACATGCGAGAACCCTCGAAGAGAACCAAATGTGTTGAAGATTTCTTTATCACATTTTAAAATTATAATAAGAGTGCAGACACTCCTCCATCCGGTTCCTAGTACTATTATAGTACGTACCTCTATAGACTATAGTAGTACTAGTAAACTTTGCGCTTGGCTGTTCGCCTATTCGGGAAGTCGAACAATAATAGCACTAGTAGTATAGTGTATGCTTCTGGCAATCTGACACCGAATTAACAGTTGCACGTCCACCGCCTGAGCGAGGGAGAGCTTGCATTAGTCAAAAGTTTCTCCTTGTCCTGCGAGCCACCGCGCGCAAGCTTCTCCCGTCCTGCAACCTTCTCCTCATTCGGCAAGTTGACAGGACACAGTAAAGTAATGCTAGTCCATACTGCCTCCTCTCCGGTTAATATGGCTTAATTTCAAATGAGATAAATACACTGTCTGTCACTGTATATTTGTAAAAATATGGTTAGTGGCCTTCATAATACGCTCATTGCGCTCAATATATATATTTTCCGGTGTTTATACGGTCACTAGCTCACCCTGACTGAGTATGTGTGTGCATGCACGTGTAGGTTGAGCACTTGCACGTGACCGTGTGTGTTCCGTCGTGTGCTTAGACATGCATGCATTAGGGCGTAGCGCGCATTTTTGCGTCCATGTGTACATGTGACTATTGCATACACGTAGGGGGAGTACGTGTAGGGGCCACTAAGGAGCAGCCAAATCACACAGTAAGTTAGTCGGAAGAAGCAACCATCATTTCACTCTTGAATGACACGTACGCAATATAAAATGGTTGATATGGAGAGAAAAAGAAAACCACTATATATACACTAGCAGGAGCCTAAGCTACAAGCCTGCTTGCTTAGGTTGCTCTCTTCACAAGCATAGAACGACGGGCCTGATCCCGCAACTGGGGGAAGGGAACAATGTTCTGCTTAGACGCGGTCGACATCGGCGAGGGAGAAAACCCACAGTCGGTGCGTCCTAATCGGGGGTCACCGCGGTATGGGCCGATGCCGCATCCCAACCGCCCTTCTAGCTACAGCCCGACGTCCCAGGTAGTCCATCTTCCTTTTGGAGCCGGCTTGCTCCACTATCATAGCTCCATCTCCATGTCGATCTTTCTCTACTTCTACCGGCTTCTACTTGTGATGAGTTTATGTCTCATGGACTAGTGCCAATACTATTATTCTAATCACACTTCTTCAATATATTTGCCATTAGGGATGCTCAGGTCGATTTAGTGGAACTGCACAAAAGCATCGTATGATCCGAGGGTGCCAGCCGTCTTTCCTTCAATAGGTTCTACCCGGCCAGTAAATTAAATCATGTTTAGGGTTTAGGGTTTAAGTCGTAGTGACCCCATCAGTAGTTTTTCTTTAGTACACGCTGTCACAACTTTTTTCTTTAGTTGTGAAGTAAATATTGGCTATGATCTGTGAATCATTGAGATGCATCAGCATGCGTGTTAGTTTTCCTTTGTATTTGATGGAATGTTGTAACGGGGAAACCTTGGAATAGGAATGAAAATGGAGTGGAAAGTTTCCGTTTTTCTGGAGAAAAAATGGAAACAGAGAGAAACCAACGTTTCATTTCGTTGGATCGCGCCATCGAGCAAAACCAACGTTTAAATATCGTTTGTCGTGTTCGTGTCTTGCCCTCCTCCATGGCTCGACCCCACACGATCGCTCGACATGCCACTCACTGGGAAGTGGGAACCGAGCACTACTGGAAGAGATTGACGAGACAGCTAGCTGTAGCACGGACTCCCAAGAACTTTTTACATGCATGGTGTAGCCGGCTATTGCGACCTTTTAACGCGGAGCAACCGCGTGCACCCGGAAGCGGCGCGGGCGACGCTCTCTCGGCCGGCGCGCCGCTTCAATGTCGGCGCCAGTGAGAGGTCGCGTCCGCTCTGGCCGGGCATGAATGCGGCACTGACCGTTTTGGGCGGGAAGCACGCGCGGGTGATGAAGAGGGTTCGGGTTGGTCAGGACCGGCCGTGGCAGCGGTCCGGACGTGCGCAAACAAGAGATGTTGTACGTTAATATTGCTGCGTATATAATTAACAACGTAAATAATGTGCCAGTTGGACAAATATGATTGGAGATGGAGATGGAAATGGAAATGGAATTTTATGTAAACACGGATATGCATGTTTATGTCTATGTGTGTGTGCGCGACGACTCTCGTGACCTGGAAGCAAGGGCGTGTTTTTGATCGAGTTTTCTTTCTTGGTACGTTAGAAAATCAGTTTGTCTAATTCACATCTAGATGTTATTTAAGGATATCACATCTAAGCTCCCACAAGTATATAATGTAGCAACAAGAAACAAAAAAACTAGGGAAAAAATAGACCACAAACAGAGTGGACATCAACTTAGATGTGACATAACTATGTCACATCTAGATGTGTCCTAGACAGACCCTTAAAAAATTGTCCGCTAGTTTTCGTTTCTTTTTTCCGGGAACGCGTGTATTCTATTTAAAACCACTGCTATGGAGAGATTTTTTACTCCATTATAGCCTCTTGTTTGATAGAGTTTCTCGCGTCTCGCTCTCTCACCCTCTCCATATCAAAACAAGATGACAGTGTCCACTCTATCTCTCTCCTCACCGGTGGTCACAGATCCGGCCGAATCCCGTCCGCTGCGGGAGGTGAGGAGGTGCAGCGTTGACGTTGTCACCGTCGGCGACGGAGGAAGCCGATGCGCACCGTCCTCTCGGAGCCGGCACTGGCGCGGACGAAGATCCTTCGCGCCCTTGTTCGCTGCCGTCGTGTGGGCAGATCCCGCCCGCCCGCCTAAACGACATCTCGCCCACCTGAGGTATAACTTCTTGTACTGGTCCAGCTCCCCAGGTCGCTGCGTGCGGGTTTTCTTCTATGCGACTACTCCCCACCTCCCCATGCATAGTAGCTAGGGTTCGTCGGCTGGTCCAACATCACCTACTAGTACTATTATAGAGGAAATGCCACTCGAAAAGTTGTCCTGATTTATGCCTCGATGGAGGTATACATGTTGTTTCGACAAAAAGTACATGGTGGTTGTGCGGTCATTGTCCATATGGTGGTAGTACTATCACTGGTTAAATGAAGAAATGCTTTTTTTCTCGGGTATCCTGGTTTAGTTCCCATCAAGATAATTATGATGCTTCTGTTTGTTGGTGTACTTTTCATTAATTCTTATTGACAATTGAGATGTCGTTGCTAACCCTTTTTTATATTTTTGGAAACAGCGATGCGTGTCTCCATACCCGGGCATGTCTTCCTCAATTTTAGTGGAACTGCACAAAATTGGATGGCCATTGTTGTTCCGCCTCACTGTCCTCTGCCACGTGGTTCTTCCTTCCTCGAGCTTGATTACTGAGAAGAAACAGACCACAGTGAGGATTTGTCGAACTTCATAGGTGCCTCACCCAAACTTGATGCCAAATGGATGATGCATCACCACGATGACCTATCGATGCTCATGGTTGCGCCTCATGGTTGCGTCGGCTGGTGAAGCTGATCGATTTTCAATGAAAAACAAGCTGTCTTCCATCAGTGCTCTTTGCTTGTTACGCACAAAGATGATATCCTTCGTCAGTTCACCTTGGTTGCGTTGGAGACGCAGTCGTCTTTCACGTTGGTGCAATTTTATCACACAATTGGCTATGAACCAAATGTTTCCTCGAAGAAGGATCGACGTTGGTACTAAGAGCATAAGTTTTGTATTGATTTCTAAGCCTTCTCACAACTTTGTCTCCAGCTCCCCTGTAATTTTATTTGTCCAGCTATTAACTTTGATTTAAAAAATGGTGTGGACTAAAAACCCGGATGGACGTAGTAGCCCTCCATTTTTATTTACTCCGCATATTAGATTTGACTGAAGTCAAACTTTGTAATACTCTCAAACCTTTCCGATAATTGAAATTAAAATTCTTTATTTGTACACACTCTCACACGTTTCCGATAATTTGGCGCATGTGTGGTTGTTCACTTAAGGGAGGGTAGTGTACCACACGTGAAGGACAGGAAGTGCGACCAGGACGCGTGGGCGTGGATCGTTAGTTCATCGGAAGTAGTACTAGTTTTCTTCACTGTACATTAAATAAAGAGTTTCGTTTCGTACTTACACAATTTAAAACGATTGTTATGGAGAGAATAAGAAAACCACTCCACTATATATTAGTCGTATACACAAGAGTGCTATATGGACGCAGCTTCATTGACTTAGTGCACCTGCCTTTGGATTTATGACTGGTGGGCCCAAAATGTGGCTGGCTCACCTGTCATACAGCCAAAAGCAGGTGCAGTGAAGGCACCGGAGCTCAGTCCGTACTACAGTAGTATATATATAAGCGGGAGCCTCAGCGCTTGTTTGCTAGGGTTTGCACTCTCCACACGCTCTCCGCACTACATATATGTTACACGCTGGAGGCTCAGCGTTCATTTTCTAGGGTTTGCTATATCCACAGTCTCTCACCCTCTCTTCACCAGATCTAAACAAGACTGCATTGACCTCTTGTCTCTCTCTCCCCTCTCACAGCTGGTGAAGGAGGCGTTCGTATCCCATCGCACCGGGAAGGGGAGGAGGTGCAGCGTTCACTCTATCACCTTCGGCGAGGGAGGAAATCCACTGCCGGATGCGCTGTTCTCTTTCACCCAGCGCCTCTGCGGGAGGGCCACTAACCCCTTCTTCCTCGCTGTCGTACGTAGTGTGGGCAGATCCGGCCTCCCGCCGCACACCTTGCCACATCCCAACGACCCTAAGGTATAAGTTTCTTTGAAACCGTCATTGCTCTAGCTGCATGTGGATCTTTTTTGATCTGTAGTCGAATCTAGGTCTTGGTTCAAAGAGGAAAGAAGGGTGCGGTGGGCTGGAGCAAGAATCTAGGACGTGGTTCAATGAGGAAAGGAGGGACGGAAAGTAGTATAGACTGGCTATCCAGCTGCTTAGTAGGTCGAAAAGGGAAAAAGGGGGTAACCCAGTACACACATCTGTAAGGAACCGATCTCTTTGTTCAAAAGGAAAAGAAACTGGGGGGTCGGGTAGTTTGTGCAGGACTAGATTTGCTGCCCTCACATAGGAAGAAGGTTCAAAGAGAACAAATATGGGACTAGCGCATATATGCTGCTTGGCTACATACTCTGCATCACCCATTTATACGTGTGGATGCACATGGTGCTGGCATGTCCCATACAACTATTTTGCTGTTGTTAATCTAAGAATGCCGCTGGAAAATTGAAGCAATGCCACTGTTAAAAGTAAATTACATTTTTTAACGAATGTTGTTTCAAGAGAATGTCTCTGTTAATATGAATCAATGCAACCGTTTTAGAAATGCTACTATCCTACTTTGTTTTCCATCCAAGATAAGTTAGATGCTTCTTTCTGTCACCGTTTGTTTCATCCTCCTTTATCGGCAAGTAATTGTTTCCTTTTTTGCCTCTGTTAAAACAGGGGTATCGATTCAACTTGTTGCTATTGCGACATTTTGCTTCGCTACTCGAAACACTTATGTTTTAAGAGTGTTTTGTGCAGTTCAACTTGAATGTCACACCGGTGACTTTGCTTAATTTTGGTGGAACTGCACAAAAGGAGATCGAGATTTGTTTCCAGTCTTCGTGGCGAGTTGTTTCAAATCTTGGTCTCAACCACATGATGTGCAGTGTGCTTTGAGATGTTGTGCTACTTGTTTTGGTACTGTTTTAAATAAATGTTGAATTGAAGCTATTGTATTGCTGTCTTTTCCCATTAAGTAGTGAACAAAAATGGGACCAACCCAGACATGATGCTTGTTGCTTTGTTACAACAAATTCAGCATCACCCCCTTTATAAGCCAGTAATTGATGCCACTCTCAGAATTAACTACTGAATCTTATTTCAAAACTGCAACACTTGTTAGGGATTGGCGGGATTACCATTTTTGTGGCCGCATGTTTCATCCTCCTTTATTAGCCAGTAATTGATTCCTTTTTTGCCTCTGTTTAAACAGGGATATCTATTCAACTTGTTGCTATTGCGACATTTTGCTTCGCTACGCGAAACACTTTGCTTGATTTCAGTGCAACTGCACAAAACGAGATTGGATTTCCTATTCGTGTTGGCAGATTCGTATTTTATCTTGTCCGTCTCATGAAAGGTCAGTACAGGCCTTCATCCACATGATTGTGCAGTGTGCTTTGAGATGTTGTGCTACTTGTATTGGTACTGTTTTAAATAAATGTTGAATTGAAGCTATTGTATTGCTGTCTTTTCCCATTAAGTAGTGAACAAAAATGGGACCAACCCAGACATGATGCTTGTTGCTTTGTTACAACAAACTCTGCATCACCCCCTTTATAAGTAGATGGAAGCACATACTGTTGTTGCGCCCACTCTCCCCTGGAACTGTTTATGCTTTTCGTTAATCTAATGCCGCTGGTAAAATTAAGCAATGCCACTCTCAGAATTAATTAACTACTGAATCTTAGTTCAAAACTGCAACACTTGTTAGGAATGGTACTATCCTGCTTTGTAGTTCTTTCTACATGTTTAACCAAGGTATTGTTAAGATAATGTCTCTGTTAAAATGAATCAGTTGCATTGTTTTAGGAATGGTACTTTTCTGCTTTGTCGTTCTTTATACATGTTGAAACAAGGCATTGTTAAGATAATGTCTCAGTCAATATGAATGAATCACACTGATGGAGAATTGCTACTCTCCTGCTTTGTTTCCCATTAAGATAAAGTAGATCAGTAGATGCTTTTCTTCTGGGAGTACAAGTCATCAACCGTTATTTCTCAGTAATTGTTTCCCTTATACCTATTGTTGCTTACAGGGATATCAAAATTAAAGCTCGGTTTTATTCCGACTTCGATTTTAGTTGAACTGCACAAAAGGAGCCAATGTGTCCAAGGCAAACTGCTGCATTACTGGGTCCAGTTGGTCGTTCCACTTTGCAGAAAGAAGCAGTCACTGTTTGCGCTACATTACAGAAGGAATGACCGAGAAGCTTTACAGAGTATTATTAGACACCGGTGACATGACTAGTCTGCAGAGACCATTGGCAATTTAACAACACGTGGAGTGCCCTGGGCAAAAAGTGCCCAAACAAGTACAAGAAGCTATGACAGGACTCCACGATCATAGGCATTACATATTTTGAATGGGAAAAGCTTGTCAAAGTTTAATCATTGATGTTAGCAAGAAGACGTTAGTTTAATATATTGGAATTGGAAAACCTTGTCAAAATTTGCTCATTGATGTTAGCCAAAAGACATGCATTTGATATTTTTGAGTGGGACACCCTTGCTGTGAGCAGTGTCGAGTGTTTTTTCCTATTCATGTGTTCAGTTTAGAAGTAAATAGTTACGCTGCTAAGATATTCCTGTGTTAAGAGTTTGTTCTGAATATTGTCTATGTAATGCTAGGCCTTGTGTTTGATTACAAAGTTGAGCTTGGAATGTTGTGGCATGCGGCATCACGAGCTATTCACCGTGCCCCCTGAGAATAATGCTTCGTATTGTTTTGCATGTAGATCTAATGCCAGTGATTTGCTTCTTAAGAAGATCATCCTCTTCTATTGTTTCCGTGCTTAAGAAGTTCATTGTCTGATGTTTCACTCATAGCCTATATGACAAGTCGGGTAGGTTAGACGTGAAACCATATGATGTTCCGACCAACTCATGATATTAGGCCGTGATTGGATCATCGTTTTCCAACCAAAACCGCTTGTAAAACTGACGCTTGTAAATTAAAGCAGATGGTCTCGGGCGAAGGCGCTTGGTTGGTCGATTTCGACTAGTAAAATATTAGAAGTACTTCACACACGATAAAAACGCTGAATGACACTCGGACGATTTCTAATCCAGCTGTTAGCTGTTGTTTCAGCCTTGCCCATGGATGGCATGAGACGCACGTCATACATGTATCGTCTGGTAATGTCGTCCATATAGCAGTGCTCGTAAAATATACACTGGTCTCTCAAATTATATGCGTAACCCGCCGGTTTTACTTGCAGAACTCGGGCCCTTGGTTTCATTACGCCTGTATTTTACACGTTGTTTCCGATGACGAATAAATTACACTTGTATGTTAATACAGGTTTGAAATAAACTAGAGCTCCCAAGAGTGGCCTTACTGTTTCCTGTCGTCTCAGTTTCTCGAAGGTGCTCATAGGTGTCCGATGATCCTGGCTTCCTGAATGAGCAGGGGCGCTGTATCAGACCATCGTAGGGACCGTGAGGCCCTCTCCGTTGTCCTTCGAGTTGTTGCGCTCGCCGTGGCGCCGAGCATTGTTAACATCGTCAACGTACATGAGGATTCAGGAGATGACTTTATTTTGACTGGATGACACTAGGGACCCACTAGGGCCATAGCCATACGTACGCAAGTGCCTCCTTATTATGTACAACTATATTTTTTTTGCTTTCTCCTGGTTACCTGACATCACGGTCCCATACCATTGTCAACCTATGTAGTCAATATAAACGAGAGAATTGCACAAGGTGCGGCCGACAGCTGGGACCAAGCAGCTCGAGCAGTATTTGTGTTTTTCAGGCGTGAGCACTGCAGAGTTTTTCTTGGCGATGATTTCGTTGTTGTTCAGAGCAGAGCAGGGTATTAACTGGGCGGGATGTGGCCCGCCTAGCCCAGGCCAGATATGCAGCCTAGATACTAATTTTTTCAAGATGAAAACGGCTAGCCCAGCTATACGTCTTTTTAAGGAATACACAGGCAAGGTCAACTTGTTATTCTCCGCCCCGCTGGGTTGCAAATCTTTCCTAGGAGGGATGCATTAGGCTTAACAGGGAAATGGGCTTTAAAAATAATAAATGGGATGTAATTATAAAAACTGGGAAGTAACTATAAAAAATGCACCAACCACGAAATTAGTTTATAAAATATTATTTATGGATTTTGAAAATCTTAAATTTTCATTGTTGCGCGCGCAATGTTTCGTTGGATTTTTATGTAATACAAATTTATATTTAATCTGACTAGAAATTTCGGGATAAAAATATTTCGGATCCCATCAAAATGTGGGAAATTTTATTGAGTTCTGTCTTCAACGATTGGTTGAAATTATTAATCATTGTCCTAGCTAGAAAATGGGCTGTAATTTTAACAAACTGTAAATGGGCTGTTGTAGATTCCAGTAGAATTCAAAAATGGTCTGTACATTCTTACAAAACGCAAATGGGCTATAAGTTCTCTGCCACACACTTGTGGGCCTACTAAGTGACACATCCCCTAAAAAATAAGTTGACACGTATGCAATGCTTTGTCAACTTATTATAGTCAACACACGGTTCTAGCAGTAGTGGCCGTTGGATGTCGTGCTTCTTCTTCAATCTTGGATATTCTTAGCTTCGGCCGCCCAAAAAATGATTCCTCCCCCTGACATCTGGGGCGCACCGTTTCGGAGGCTGACTCATGGGCCTACTAAGTTGGAGCGTACCAAGGGCTTTGTCAACTTAGTCAATATAAATGATTCTAGCTTCACTGACTATACGATGTCCATCCAACGACCATAGTGCTTCTTCAACCTCTGGTCTTCTTGGTCCAGCCGCCCAAAGCAGCGCTGGTCGTGCCGCCTGCTCCTGCCTCCCGTGGCCGGCTGTGCTGCCGCGGAGGCCTCACCGCCCCCATACTACTCCCACCGCCAGCCAGGCCATCCCTCCACTCACCCACACCCCCTATTATTCTACAGCGACGGCAGCCTCACATCACAGCCGACCCAGTGAACCCTTGTACTCCTCTCCGCGCGGTCTTCCACTTATGCGTCTTCCCCGGCTCCGCGTCGTCCCCTTCCTAGGCCTCGCCGTCGTCCACCGCCCTGGTGCTCTCGGCGCGGCGTGGTTAACGTGGTCAATGACCGACTTCCATCGGAAGAGTATTGTACATGGAGAGGCTGACAGCTGGGTCCACGGCGGCCGCAAGGAAGTGCCTCCTTATTACGCGCAAAATAATTATTCCTCCACCTGACAGCGGGGACCCACCGGACGGCCCACCTTATTTCGCAAAAAAACGTTCCCCCCTGATTGCTGGGACCCACCGGACGGGCCACCGTATTTCGCGAAAAAAAACGTTCCCCCCGCTGTCAGCTCGGACCCACCGAAAGTGCCTCCTTATTACACACAAAAAATGAATACTCCCCCTTCTAGCTGGGACCCACCTTCGTGGGAGGCTGACTTGTGGGCCTACTAAGTTGACGGGGATAGAGTGCTTTGTCAACTTAGTCAATATGAATGATTCTAGCTGCAGTGACCGTACGATGTCCATCCAACGGCCGTAGTGCTTCTTCAACCTCTGGTCTTCTTGCTCCAGCCGCTTAAAGCAGTGCCGATCGTGCCGCCTGCTCCTGCCTCCCGTGGCCGGCTGTGCTGCCGCGGAGGCCTCACCGCCCCCTACTATTCCCACCGCTGGCCAGGCCCTGCGGCGACGGCAGCCTCACAACACAGCCGAACGAGTGAACCCTCATACTCCTCTCCACGTGGGCATCCACTGCCACGTCTTCACCGGCTCCGCGTCGTCCCCTTCCTAGGCCTCGCCGTCATCCATCGCCCTGGTGCTCTCGGTGCGGCGTGGTCAAGGAACGACTTTCATTGGATCTGGACTGTACGTGGAGACGCTGACAGCTGGGTCCACGGCGGCAGCAAGGAAGTGCCTCCTTATTACGCAGAAAATAATGATTCCTCCACCAGACAGCAGGGACCCACCGGACGGGCCACCACATTTCATGACAAAAACGTTTCCCCCCTGACTGCTGGGACCCACCAGCTACACCTTCGCACGGAAGGAAGTGCGTCCGGGCAAAAAAACCGATTCGCCCCCTGACTGTTGGGACCCAACAGCTACATCTTCGCACGCAAGGAAGTGCATCCGGGCAAAAAACAAAACGATTCTCCCCCCTGACTGCTGGGACCCACAAGCTACATCATCATAGGCAAGGAAGTGCCAGACAGTCGGGACCCACCTGGTCGAAGCGTACGTAGTGTTGTCATTCTGGTCGCGAACATGTATGTACATATATACTGGTCAATGTAGAGGCGCGCACATGTCGTAGTAGAGGCACGGACGTGTCGTAGTAGAGGCACGCACATGTCGTAGTAGAGGCACGTACGTGTCGTAGTAGAGGCGCGCACATAGCATGTACACATACGTACAGCGGCCAGGGTGCAAGAAAGAAAATACAGCCACGTACGTACATACGGGCAGGGTCTCAAACGCCTACTCGCGCATACATACGATGAGGGTTCGTGTACATGGCTTGGTCGAAACGGAGAAACAACATCATCGTCGTGTTCATGGGGAGGCAACGGAATGCGTCGTGTTCATGGGGAGGCAACGGAAATGCGTCATGTTCATGGGGAGGCACGGAATGTGTCGTGTTCATGGGGAGGGGTGTGGCGTACCACAAAACGGAGGAAACGGACCTCCTACGGTCGAAACGGGGGTCATGTTGATCGGGAGGAGTGTGGCGTATCGCAAAACGGAGGAAACGGGCCTCCTACAGTCGAAACGGGGGTCCAATTGATCGGGAGGGGTGTGGCGTACCGCAAAACGGAGGAAACGGACCTCCTACGGTCGAAACGGGGTCCTATTGATCAGGAGGGGTGTGGCATACCGCAAAACAGACGAAACGGACCTCCTACGGTCGAAACGGGGGTCCTGTTGATCGGGAGGGGTGTGGCGTACCGCAAAACGGACGATACGGACCTCCTACGGTCGAAACGGGGGTCCTGTTCATCGGGAGGGGTGTGGCGTACCGCAAAACGGGACTCGACGAGATACTGTTCATCTCCACCGTCGACCTCCTCCAGCCTCCACGGGCTACCGTCCACCTCCTCCAGCCTCCACGGGCTCCTGTTCATCCAGCCTCCACTGCGCGCTACTCCATCGGCTACTGTTCAACCACCCCTCCACTGTCTAGTGTTCATCCAGCCCTCCACACCACGGGGTCCTGTTCAACCACCCCTCCATGGGCACCCCTCCACTGTCTACTGTTCATCCAGCCCTCCACACCACGGGGTCCTGTTCATCCAGAGGCAATGCCACCGCTCACTGTTCATCCAACCCACCCCCCGGCCCCCCGCAACACTCACTGTTCATCCAATTGATCAACTTCAGTTAGCAGCAGCCGCGAAGGAATCGCTTGATCGGGTTAGTTAACAGCCATCGATCGATCGCTCGGGTTCAGTAACGCGTAGCCTGCAGTGCAATCGCTCGGGTTCAGTTAGAGCCCAACGCCTCGCTCGAGTTCAGTTAGAGCCAACGCCTCGCACACACGCGCGTACGTGTACGAGAGAAACGCGCATCACTCGGCCCTCGACCTCCCACCGTAACCAGGAACTCCCCGAAATTTTCCTCGCCCTCTCTTCTACCATGGTTTTTTCCGTCATGGACGGCCTAAAGAATGTCATGCAGCTGCGTATTCGGCCCGCCCAGGACGAAAAGCCCATTTTCTATCATGATTTTTTGTCATAGAAGTAGGAGCCCACCACATCTATGATGATACCGGGTTTTGTCACAATTATCGTCATAGAAGTGTCATATGTCTGACAGAAAAAAATTCGTTCGGCCCAAAATGTCACGAATGTGTCTTTTTTTGTAGTGTCACACTTCATCGGAGAGGCTATGGAGTTGATGTAGAAGCCCTCCGTGATGGATGCCCCCTCCGGTGGAGCTCCAGAACAGGCCCCAAGATGGGATCTCGTGGATATAGAAGGTTGCGGCGGTGGAATTAGGTTTTTGGCTCCGTATCTGATCGTTTGGGCGTACGTAGGTATATATAGGAGGAAGGAGTACGTCGGTGGAGCAACAGGGGGCCCATGAGGGTGGAGGGCACGCCTGGGGGGGTAGGTGCACCCCCTACCTCGTGGCTTCTTCCTTTATTTTATGACGTAGGGTCCAAGTCTCCTGGATCATGTTCATTTCGAAAATCACGTTCCCGGAGGTTTCATTCTGTTTGGACTCCGTTTGATATTCCTTTTCTGCGAAACATTGAAATAGGCAAAAACAGCAATTCTGGGCTGGGCCTCCGGTTAATAGGTTAGTCCCAAAAATAATATAAAAGTGGATAATAAAGCCCAATAATGTCCAAAACAGTAGATAATATAGCATGGAGCAATCAAAAATTATAGATACATTGGAGATGTATCAAGCATCCCCAAGCTTAATTCCTGCTCGTCCTCGAGTAGGTAAATGATAAAAAAGATAATTCTGATGCGGAGTGCTACTTGGCATAATTTTAATGTAATTCTTCTTAATTGTGGTATGAATATTCAGATCCGAAAGATTCAAGATAAAAGTTCATATTGACATATAAATAATAATACTTCAAGCATACTAACTAAGAAATTATGTCTTCTCAAAATAACATGGCCAAAGAAAGTTCATCCCTACAAACTCATATAGTTTAGTCATGCTCCATTTTCGTCACACAAGAATGCTCTCATCATGCACAATTGTGACACCAGGATAATTAAGCTACAGTGAATCTTTGCTAATGATGACACGTCACCTCCGTTATTGTTGCTAATCTCACGTTAGTTCAAAACCGATTCAAAATCCAAATTCTAAAACAAGTCAAACAACAAAAGTTTTCAAAAGTTAAAACAAAAATGTTCCGGCGGTGCCATAAATCGTATATTTGATTATGGTGTAATAAACACATTTTTATAAGTGCCTAAGAATTTTAAAATTGATTAATACAGAAAAGAAAAATAAATAAAAAGAAAAGGAAAACACAAAAAGAAAACTAACAAAAAGAAAAAAGAAAAACCCCTGCCGGGCCTTGGCCCAGTTGGCCAACCAGACCAACCAGGCCGGCCCAGCCGCGCACCTCCCCCACTCCCTTATCCCCACACCCCCGCAACCCCGAACCGCCACCGACACACCCCCACACCCCCCGCAAAATATCTCCTCCCCCCTCTCCCCGATTGGATCGGGATTGGGGAGGAGGCGCCCGACGCAGTCGCCCGTCGCTGCCTGGAGACGGCGCCGCCTCGCCGGACTTCTCCGCCGCCCTGCTTTCCCGCTGCGTGTCATCCCCACCCCCTCCCCGCGCCCCGTTGCCCTGTCCCCTACGTCCCCAATGAGCACGCGCCTCGCTCCCTCCCTCTCCCTCGCGCGCTCGCGCTCGTCGCCGCAACCCCCCCCCCCCCCCCCGCGCGCTTACCGCGTCACCGCGCGCCCCGGTCTCCACCGTCGTGCACGCCCGCGCCATCTCCGGCCGTGCCCGATGCGTGCTGACCGTGCCCCCACCCGCGCACCGCACCGCCGTGGCCGCGACCTGCGCCCCTCAACGCACCCGCTCCCGCGCACACCTCTGCATCCGCCGCCCCTCTTTGCACCCGCACCGCGGCTCGCGCCGCTGCCCGCGGTGGCCTCGTCCGTCGCATGCTCCGTGCCGCCGCGCCCCACGTGCTCTCTTGCCGCGGCCCCTGCTCGCTACTTCGCTGCCGACCACGCGCCACTCTGTCCACGACCTCGCCTAGCTCAGCCGCTCGCCGCCGCCGTTGCGTCCCGCCTCCGCCTGTGCTGCTCGCGCGCATCATCGCTCCCCTCACCACCTGCGCCACGCTCGCTGTCCTCCCCTGCCCAGCTCCACTCCGGCCTCCTCGCTGGCCACCTGTGTTGCTGCCATTGGCGCCGGCGTTTGCCTCCGGCCTAGCCCCGCAGCGCCAATCGGGCGCTCAAATGCGCCCGTAAACCCTCACCCGCACGCCCAAACCCATTAGGCCTCCCCTGGCCTATGACATGGGGGCCCCACACCCCAGAGCGTTTCAAAAAAAGAAAAATAATAATAAATAAAATAATTAATTAACTTACTTAATATTAAATAATTGATTAACTTAATTAATCTTAAGTAATTAATTAAAGAGTTAATTAAACTAATTAACATAAACCCTAATCTATCTATACTTATACTAATTACAGACTCCCAAGAAATTACCACGTTAATCAGTAATTAGAAACCGTTCATCTCGTGGGACCAAATTTAATTGTGTAGATCAATCAATATAATTATATCACCATGTCTCAGTTGTAAAACTAGCTGCCACCTATAGATCTATGTATAACCGTTGGACCCGTCCTCATTAATCTCCTTCCTCCTCCTTATCTCTTTATTTTCTCCTTCCTTCCTCTCACGAAACACATCTTCCCTCGACCACAAAAAAGGCCATCTCCTCTGCCACCTCTTTTGATCTCCCTGCCATCCCGATTAATCTTTGTTGCCTCGGCTCAAGGAGGACTGGTTGCCTCTACATCTCCGTGTGCATCTGACGTAGTTATAGCAATGGCAGATCAGATTGAGGTTCAGAGCCTGGACAAAATTGCATTGACGAACTGATGGCCATGAAACAAGGCTCAAGGAGGACTGGTCGCCTCTGCGCCTCCGTGTCCTCTGTTGCTTGGAGTTTGAGTGCATCTGATGCAGTTATAGCAATGGCAGATCAGATTGAGGTTTGGAGCCTGGACAGAATTGCATCGACGAACTGATGGCCATGAAACACACAAGTATGAGTCAAGCGATCAATTACAACCAATGTCGCAGTACCCTAGCAGTAGGCCGTTGCAGCTTGCTGAGAGGAAGGCTTAGGCCTGAGAAAGCAACAACATCAGAGGCCCAATGCCATGGATGTCACGGGCATGGAGGTAACATGGGATTTCTCAAGGCAGCACTGCCGGTTGAACTTGAATATCAAAAGGTTTATAGGAACATGTTGAGGTATGCAGCCATATGTTCTACACTACATAGTAATTTCACCTTTGAATACCATGGCAGATGAACGCGTATATATATATAGCTATGCGAGTCAAGACATAGGTTTTTCTCGCCATGAGCAGCATGGAAAATATATCCCAATCCTTCCCATGATGCTGACCAGCCTTGCTCTGCATCTTGCTTGATAGCGAGATGATCTTGATCCGTATTTCCAGTTCTTCTACCATATTGATAGTAAGATTTTTCTTCTCCACGGCAATGAAAAGCAAGATGTTAGAATTAGGCATGACACATGCGCCTTCCAGATCGTAGTATAAGAAACCTAATCCTACTTAGACATGTGCTATTGGCCTATATATACATGTACTAAATTGCAACAACCCGGTCAGAAATATAGTGAAAAAGAAGGCACTAGAAGTGGAATTAACCTGTATTACACGTGTGTTTTATATGTTTCTAGCAGGCGATAATCGATTAGCATGTGCATCAAGTGCATGCATGTCTAGACGTGAATCCATCAGGCATTACATGTGTGTTCTATCTATGTGTGTGCATAAGGCAAGAATTGATTAGAGTGAGCCTCACGTACATGGATTTCTAGAGGGAACAATCTAATGAAAAGTGTTTCCGGTACTTAGCTTGGCTTAGGTACTTGCACGTTCTGCCATCAGCCAAAAGCACCGGCAAAGAGCTACCCGTACAACCGTGTCATGTATTTCAGCAGAGCTAACTTAAGATTCTCACTTGACCAGGTCAGAGACCGAGTCTTTTATGTTTTTCAATATGCTACTTTCATCATTAAGTTCATGTGAACATCCAAACACAAATCTGTCAAATATTTATACGCGAATAAGAAAAAATAGTGACACTATTGCCACAAAATAAACCTCGGTATGGTTATAAAGATAAAATTAGATAACTAGCCCGTGCGAATGCACGGGTTAACGACTAGTTAACTAAAACAGTCAATGACAGGGGGGTCCCACCCATGTTGACCAGTCAAATGTTGATTGGTCAATTGGGTCCCTCTGGCCCACCTGTCAGCCACTGGGTAAACTTTTGTGTACACTGTGCTGGGTGTGCCTAGCAATTTAGCATTTATTTTCGAATTAAAAAATTTCAGAATAATATTAAAACTTCGAAAAATCATAGAAAATTAACCGTAGCTTGGATCGAAAAACTTTGTACATGAAAGTTGCTCAGAACGACGAGACGAATCCGAATATGCAGCCCTAGCATAGCTAACACGCAACTTTCCCCCTCCAGTTCATCTGTTTGAAAAAGCGAAACACCGGGAATATTTTCTCGGATGTTTTCCCCCTTCACCGGTACCACCTCGTACCGCGTTAGGGCACACCTAGCATCACGCTTTGTCATGTCATGCATCGTCATGCATTTGTTTGCATTATGTTTATTGTTTCTTCCCCCTCTTCTCTCGCTAGACATTGAGACCGACGCCGCTGCTACCCAGTACAACTACGGTGTTGAGGACCCCTCTCTCTTGTCAGAGCAACCAGGCAAGCGCCCCCTTGATCACCAGATATCGCCTACTCTTCTCTCTACTGCTTGCATTAGATTAGTGTAGCCTGCTACTGCTTTCCGTTAATCCTACCCTGATGCATAGCATGTCCTTGCTACTACTGTTGTTACCTTTACCTGCAATCCAAATGCTTAGTATAGGATGCTAGTTTATCATCAGTGGCCCTACATTCTTGTCCGTCTGCCATGCTATACTACATGGCCATGATCACTTCGGGAGGTGAACACGGGCATATACTACACACTTTACACTGTTACATTACCGGTGATACTGTTTGGAGATGGGGGCTGAAGGGGCAGGTGGCTCCATCCAGGTAGTGGTGGGCCTGAGTTCCCGACGGCCCCCGACTGTTACCTTGAGGTGGAGCGACAGGGCAGGTTGAGACCACCTAGGAGAGAGGTGGGCCTGGCCCTGGTCGGTGTCCGTGGTTATTTCAAAATAACACGCTTAACGAGATATTGGTATTTGATCTGAGTCTGGCTACTGGCCTATACGCACTAACCATCTACGCGGGGACAGTTATGGGCACTCGACGTCGTGGTATCAGCCGAAGCCTTCGTCACATCAGCGACTAAGCGGCGCGCGCCGGGTTGGACTGGAACGCCTACTCTTGTATAAGGGAGGCTAGGTCTGCTCACCAGCTGCGTACACAACATGCAGGTGTGCAATGGGCGATGGGCCCAGACCCCTGCGCCATAGGATTTAGACCGGTGTGCTGACCTCTCTGTTGTGCCTAGGTAGGGTTGCGACGTGTTGATCTTCCGAGGCCGGGCATGACCCAGGAAAGTGTGTCCGGCCAAATGGGATCGAGCGTGTTGGGAAATGTGGTGCACCCCTTCAGGGAAGTTGATCTATTCGAATAGCCGTGTCCCTCGGTAAAAGGACGACCCAGAGTTGTACCTTGACCTTATGACAACTAGAACCGGATACTTAATAAAACACACCCTTCCAAGTGCCCGATACAATCGGTGGTCGCTCTCTCACAGGGCGACAAGGGGAGGATCATCGGCTAGGATTATGCTATGTGATGTTACTTGGTGAACTTACCATCCACTCTCTTCTCCTGCTGCAAGATGGAGGTTACCAGAAGCGTAGTCTTCGATAGGACTAGCTAGCCCCCTCTTATTCTGGCATTCTGCAGTTCAGTCCACTTATGATACCACATATGTAGTGTAGCTCCTTGCTTGCGAGTACTTTGGATGAGTACTCACGGTTGCTTTCCTCCCCCTTTTTCCCCCTTCCTATACTCGATTGCTGCGACCAGACGATGGAGCCCAGGAGCCAGACGCCACTGTCGATGACGACTACTACTACTCGGGAGGTGCCTACTACTACGTGCAGCCCGCTAACAACGACCAGGAGTAGTTTAGGAGGATCCCAGGCAGGAGGCCTGCGCCTCTTTCGATCTGTATCCCAATTTGTGCTAGCCTTCTTAAGGCAAACTTGTTTAACTTATGTCTGTACTCAGATACTGTTGCTTCCGCTGACTCGTCTATGATCGAGCTCTTGTATTCAAGCCTTCGAGGCCCCTGGCTTGTAATATGATGCTTGTATGACTTATTTTATTTGTAGAGTTGTGTTGTGATATCTTCCCGTGAGTCCCTGATCTTGATCGTACATGTTTGCGTGTATGATTAGTGTACGATTGAATCGGGGGCGTCACAACAACCCTGATGACAAGCCAAGCAATTGTTTCATACTTTAGTAATCTCAAACCTATAAACTTTCACAATATATGAGCGCGAGCCATGGACATAGCACTATGGGTGGAAAAGAATATGATAATGGGAGTTATGTGGAGAAGACAAAAAAAGAGAAAGTCTCACATCAATGAGGCTAATCAATGGGCTATGGAGATGCCCATCGATTGATGTTAATGCAAGGAGTAGGGATGGCCATGCAACGGATGCACTAGAGCTATAAATGTATGAAAGCTCAACAAAAGAAACTAAGCGGGTGTGCATCCAACTTGCTTGCTCATGAAGACCTAGGGCACTTGAGGAGGCCCATTGTTGGAATATACAAGCCAAGTTCTATAATGAAAAATTCCCACTAGTATATGAAAGTGAAAAAACAAAAGACTCTCTATCATGAAGATTATGGTGCTACTTTGAAGCACAAGTGTGGCAAAGGATAGTAGCATTGTCCCTTCTCTCTTTTTCTCTCTTTTTTGGGCCTTCTCTTCTTTTTTTATGGCCTTTCTCTCCCCTTTTTTTTAATTCCTCACTTGGGACAATGCTCTAGAAAATGATGATCATCACACTTCTATTTATTTACAACTCAATGATTACAACTCGATGCTAGAACAAAAGATGACTCTATATGAATGCCTCCGGAGGTGTACCGGGATATGCAATGAACCAAGAGTGACATGTATGAAAGAATTATGAACGGTGGCTTTGCCACAAATACTATGTCAACTACATGATCATGCTAAGCAATATGACAATGATGAATGTGTCATGATAAACGGAATGGTGGAAAGTTGCATGGAAATATATCTTGGAATGGCTATGGAAATGCCATAATAGGTAGGTATGGTGGCTGTTTTGAGGAAGATATAAGGAGGTTTATGTGTGAAAGAGCGTATCATATCACGGGGTTTGGATGCACCGGCGAAGTTTGCACCAACTCTCAATGTGAGAAAGGGCAATGCACGGTACCGAAGAGGCTAGCAATGATGGAAGGGTGAGAGTGCGTATAATCCATGGACTCAACATTAGTCATAAATAACTCACATACTTATTGCAAAAATCTACAAGTCATCAAAAACCAAGAACTACGCGCATGCTCCTAGGGGATACATTGGTAGGAAAAGACCATCGCTCATCCCCGACCTCCACTCATAAGGAGGACAATCAAAGAACACCTCATGTTTCAAATTTGTTACATAACGTTTACCATACGTGCATGCTACGGGACTTGCAAACTTCAACACAAGCATTTCTCAAATTCACAACTACTCAACTAGCACGACTTTGATATTATTACCTCCATATCTCAAAACAATCATCAAGCATCAAACTTCTCTTAGTATTCAAAACACTCATAATTTTTTTTACTAATCTTGAATACCTAGCATATTAGGATTATTTAAGAAAATTACCATGCTATTTAAGACTCTCAAAATAATATAAGTGAATCATGAGAGATCAATAGTTTCTATAAAACAAATCCACCACCGTGCTCTAAAAGATATAAGTGAAGTACTAGAGCAAAACTATATAACTCAAAAGATATAAGTGAAGCACATAGAGTATTCTAACATATTCCAAATCATGTATGTCTCTCTCAAAAGGTGTGTATAGCAAGTATGACTGTGGTAAACTAAAAATCAAAGACTCAAATCATACAAGATGCTCCAAGCAAAACACATATCATGTGGTGAATAAAAATATAGCTCCAAGTAAAGTTACCGATGGAAGTAGACGAAAGAGGGGATGCCTTCCGGGGAATCCCCAATCTTTTGCTTTTAGGTGTCCTTAGATTATCTTGGGGGTGTCATGGGCATCCCCAAGCTTAGGCTCTTACCACTCCTTGTTCCATAATTCATCAAATCTTTACCCAAAACTTGAAAACTTCACAACACAAAACTTAAAGTAGAAAATCTCGTGAGCTCCGTTAGCGAAAGAAAACAAAAGACCACTTCAAGGTACTGTAATGAAATCATACTTTATTTATATTGGTGTTAAACCTACTGTATTCCAACTTCTCTATGGTTTATAAACTATTTTACTAGTCGTAGATTCATCAAAATAAGCAAACAACACACGAAAAACAGAATCTATCAAAAACAGAACAGTCTGTAGTAATATGTATCTAGCGCAAGATCTGGAACCCCAAAAAATTCTACAATAAATTTCTGGACGTGAGGAATTTATATATTAATCATCTTCAAAAAGAATTAACTAAATATCACTTTCTAAATAAAAATGGCAGCAGTTCTCGTGAGCGCTAAAGTTTCTGTTTTTTACAGCAAGATAACAAGACTTTCCCCATGTCTTCCCAACGGTTCTACTTGGCACAAACACTAATTAAACATAAAAAGCACAACCAAAACAGAGGCTAGATAGATTATTTACTAATAAACAGGAGCAAAAAGAAAGGAATAAAAATAAAATTGGGTTGCCTCCCAACAAGCACTATCGTTTAACGCCCCTAGCTAGGCATAAAAAGCAAGGATAGATCTAGGTATTGCCATAATAGTAAGATAGATCATTAAAACTCTTTTCATATTCCCTACGTTCGGCAGAAAGTTTTCTTTGAGGCAAGCAAAAGTAATCAAAAGGGCTAAATTTAATGGGACAAAAGTCCCCAAGATCAACCTTGGGAGGTATAGGTTCCTCCTTTGGCCCTTTGTATTGCACAACCAATTCATCATTATAAGTATTCTTTTGATAGAACTTTGTGAGCCTAAACTCAAGAGAATATCCTAGTTCATTATTTCAAATGGCCAAATCATCATTAAGTTCAGAAATTCTATCAAGTAAAACATTGGTAGGAACCCTTTTTATAAGATTTTCATTGAAAGCAACATAGTCTAGGGATTGAAAACGCATTATTTCTTCTTGATCAAAAAGGATAGCCTCTATGGGAGGACGGCAAGTGTCCACCCTATAATGCGCAAAGATTACTTTGGCCTCTTTTATTAGAAATCTGAACTCATGAGCCAAAAAGATCATAGCGGTACGCTTAACAGAAGAATGCTCAATATTAGAAAATTCTAGGAAAATCCTTTGTATGCAAGGGTGCATGTGCATGAATTGTCTGTCAAGTTCAACTACAAGCTTGGCAATAGAGTCCGCAAGACTACTAGTTCTATGAAGGATAGAACTACCCGTAGAAGGCAAAGCACCGGCACAAGTAAAGAAATCTTGGATAACTCCTTTTCCAATAATATTACCACTACCAATACGGAATTTTTTTGTATGTAAGATAGGGGGTTCTTCAGCAGGAACGTCAGAATTTTTCATTATATTACTATTATCCATATTGACAATAATTTCCCCAATTTCAGACATGATGGTAGAAAGTGCAAAAGGCAAAAAGAGGCAAATAGAGAAAGAGAGGAAGGATAGAGCGAGAGAGGGAGAATAAAATGGCAAGGGTGAAGTGGGGGAGAGGAAAACGAGAGGCAAATGGCAAATAATGTAATGCGGGAGATAAGGGTTGTGATGGGTACTTGGTATGTCGACTTTTGTGTAGACTCCCCGGCAACGACGCCAGAAATGGCTCGTTGTCGGGAGTCAAATCTTGACTTGCGCGAACCTCCCCGGCAACGATGCCAGAAATCTTCTTGCTACCTCTTGAGCACTGTGTTGGATTTCCTTGAAGAGGAAAGGATGATGCAGCAAAGTAGCGTAAGTATTTCCCTTCGTTTTTGAGAACCAAGGTATCAATCCACAAAAGAAATAACTCCTCGCAACCAATGCGATAAGGGGTTGCCAATCCCTTCACGGTCACGTACGAGAGTGAGATCTAATAGATATGATAGAATAATATTTTTGGTACTTTTGTGATAAAGATGAAAAGTAAAATAAAAGCAAAGTAAAAAAGCAAAGGAAATAACTAAGTATTGGAAGATTAATATGATGAAGATAGACCCGAGGGCCATAAGTTTCACTAGTGGCTTCTCTCAAGAGCATAAGTATTTTACGGTGGGTGAACGAATTACTGTAGAGCAATTGACAGAATTGAGCATAGTTATGAGAATATCTAGGTATGATCATGTGTATAGGCATTACATCCGAGACAAGTAGACCGACTCCTGCCTGCATCTACTACTATTACTCCACTCATCGACCGCTATCCAGCATGCATCTAGAGTATTAAGTTCATGAAAACAGAGTAACGCCTTAAGCAAGATGACATGATGTAGAGGGATAAATTCATGCAATATGATAAAAACCCCATCTTGTTATCCTCGATGGAAACAATACAATACGTGCCTTGCTACCCCAACTGTCACTGGGAAAGGACACTCCAAGATTGAACCCAAAGCTAAGCACTTCTCCCATTGCAAGAAAGATCAATCTAGTAGGCCAAACCAAACTGATAATTTGAAGAGACTTGCAAAGATAACCAATCATAGATAAAAGAATTCAGAGAAGATTCAAATATTGTTCGTAGATAATCTTGATCATAAACCCACAATTCATCGGTCTCAACAAACACATCGCAAAAAGAAGATTACATTGAATAGATCTCCACAAGAGAGGGGGAGAACATTGTATTGAAATCCAAAAAGAGAGAAGAAGCCATCTAGCTAATAACTATGGACCCGAAGGTCTGAGGTAAACTACTCACACTTCATCGGAGAGGCTATGGTGTTGATGTAGAAGCCCTCCGTGATCGATGCCCCCTCTGGCGGAGCTCCGGAACAGGCCCCAAGATGGGATCTCATGGATACAGAAGGTTGCGGCGGTGGAATTAGGTTTATGGCTCCGTATCTGATCATTTGGGGGTACGTAGGTATATATAGGAGGAAGGAGTACGTCGGTGGAGCAACAGGGGGCCCATGAGGGGGGAGGGCGTGCCTGTGGGGGGTAGGCGCGCCCAATCCTCGTGGCTTCCTCCTTTATTTCTTGACGTAGGGTCCAAGTCTCCTGGATCATGTTCGTTCCGAAAATCACATTCTCGAAGGTTTCATTCTGTTTGGACTCCGTTTGATATTCCTTTTCTGCGAAACTCTGAAATAGGAAAAAAACGGCAATTCTGGGCTGGGCCTCCAGTTAATAGGTTAGTCCCAAAAATAATATAAAAGTGGATAATAAAGCCCAATAATGTCCAAAATTGTAGATAATATAGCATGGAGCAATCAAAAATTATAGATACGTTGGAGACGTATCAACGAATATGTTGGTTTAACTCCTGGATGAAAGCTGCAATTGATTTATCCTTCCTGGTGCTGATCATCTCCCATTGCTCGTCTCGGTGCCCACAAATCTTGTAGATAGTATCCTTAAGCTCCTTACGGTAAACTTCTCCAATGCGTCCCATGGTGATGTGAGCTGTCATACTTTTTCCTAGACTCCAGGTTGGTGCATCGAAGGAAAACTCTATGGGCTTAGTGACTGGGGTGAATGTCCTTCCTGGAACTTGAACTTGAATCATCCATCGCTACTCTTCTGGTAAAGTGGCATTGTATGTCCCGATGAAGCTTCGCATTCCAATGTTCAGGAACCTAGTGACTTCCTTCAAGTGTCGTCCAAAGGGTGCGTCTTCATCCGGTTGTGCAAACTTGTTCCTTGCGTCCGCCATCCTAAAGAATAGAAAATGGAGAGGAGTCAGAAAGGAGAAGAGAATAGTGATCTAGGGCTTTTGCTTAGTGGTCATGTCCTACACTCAGTGTGCGCTCTGATACCATCTTGTAGCGACCCGACCTCAAATGGTCAAGTCTCTGTGCTTCCGTGTCATCCCTGGATCGGTAATGTTGACACACACAGTAATCGTGGATTTATAACAGAGTAGCAATCACACACTTATTACATTGAATGTCTCAACAGAGAACTAATTATAGTAAATATGGCTTAAGTCCATCTAATACGATAACAGCGGAAGGCTTGGAAGATAAAGTGAGTCCATCAACTCCAACGGCATAGCTGAGCTGCATGGCAACGACCTAACGAACGTTATTCCTCGTCTGAAAAGTCTGCAACATAATATGTTGCAGCCCGAAAACGGGTCAGCACAAGGAATATGCTGGCAATGTAACACAATATAGCAAGAGTAGAATAATGCTATCACTACATGCATGTTTGGCTGGTGGAAAGCTCTACGGTTATAGTTTTTGTGAAAAGACAATTTTTCCTACAACAAAGGAATAGATTTTATTTAACTATCATGGTAGTTGAAACATCATTGAGAAGGTTCCTCCAACTCAATCCCAATTAAAAGTAATTATCAACCCAACAATATTAATTTAGAGTGATGAGATACATATGATAATCCAAGTACTAGATACTCAAGATTTGTCCATAACCGGGGACATGGCTAACCATGATTAGTTTATACACTCTGCAGAGGTTTGTGCACTTTTCCCCACAAGACCCGATCTCCTCTGTTGGATTTCTCACACTAGATGGTGTTTGAGAAACGGATGACCGAGACACAGTCTTTCAGAAACATTAACTCTTTACTCCGGGTAGACCATACCAACCTATATCCCTCTACCTGCTAATCCGCCTCTTCAAGAGCTTCACACAACTCACTCAACTATGCTAGAGCCCATAATAGCTTGTGGCTGCACACGGAAGTTTCTAGCATGAAATATCTCAGTTCTCTTTGAGCCTGGGTGGCGGACCATAGGATTATCACACGGGTACTCCGGGATATCCTAGGACAACACTGGATTCTCCAGGTGCCCAGCAAACAATACACCCAGATGTGTATTTAAGTTGCCACCTTAAGTTGTACCATTAATTAATAACCTCACATCTGTCATGGATTCGCTCGCCCAAACCACGTCTACGAGCATAGCATAGCAATATAAGCATTACGTAGAAGTAACTCCCAAGGGTTTGATAATAACAGGGCAATAGGTTCTACCTCATCAACTACTTCCCAACCCACATGTTAATCACATCCTAATCATGCAATGTTTGAGGATTGGAGCTAATTCATAAAAACTGGGTGATAAAGAGGTATGATCAAAGTGTTACTTGCCTTGCTGATGATCCGCAAAACCTAGAGACTCGTAGTAGCAAGATTCACACTTCGGGTGTTCTATCGCAAACAAACAAACAATGGCATGCATAAGCAATCAAGAAAATAAGCACGGGTAAAACTCAAATAAGAAGATCTAACCAGAAAGTTCAACTTAAGAACTCCGGCTTGCAAAAAGAATCACATCAAACGGAGCAACGAAACTCAAACTGCGAAAGAAACAAGATCCGATTACTAATCCGGACCTAAGTCAAAATTTACAATACCAAAATCTTGTTCAAGTTGGTTAAACAGAAAGAGGCTTTCGAGACGAAGATCTAGGCGCTTGAATCGCCTGATTCCGATAAACGAGCGAAAAGATAAACTAAAACGAAAATCGGATCAGAAATCTCGATCGAAAATAATTGCGGATAATCCGAGAAAAAGAAAACTGATGAATAGGCTAACGAATGGACGTTCGCTGTCTACGGCTAATGAGTGAACACCGTTCGTTAAAACGAATGTACGGATGAATGTCCGCTAATTAAACTAAACCGGGGAAAAAAATAAACCGATCTATTCTAAAAAAACGAACCTTGGGTTTTTTTCTAAAAAAACCGGATCGGTCTTTTCTAAAAACAAAAAACCGGCGGCGGCAATGGCAGCTTTACCTACGGCGAGGTCCGGCGAGGCGGGGCTGCGGCTTCGGTGAGGTGGGGTTGCGGCGGTGGGCGGCGCGGGGCGAGGCAGGCGGCGACAGGCGGCAACGGCGAGCGGCAGCGCGCGGCAAAGGGCGGCGGCACGGCGCGGCTAGGCGGCGGGGTGCGGCGCTGCGGGGCTGGGCGAGGCAAGCGGCGGGGTTGGTGGTGGTGGGGGCTCCGGGGGCGGGGTATAAAAGGAGGGGGGTGCTTGCTTGGGGAGGGGGCAAGGGGGCGCGGCAGAGTACTGGCCGGACTCGGCGTCGCTGGCGGCGGCGACCTCCCGGTCTCTTGGAAGGAGACGGCGGCGCGGGGCTAGCGGGCCTGCTCGGCTGGGCTTCGGCCCAGTCGGGCGCTGAGACTTTTTTTAAATAATTTCACCAGAACTTAAATAAATCCTAGAAAATAAAATAAAAATCTAAAAATGCCAAAACAAATTTTCACCATCTAAATAAAATATTTAGAACAAGATGAACATTTTCTTGGCCCTAAAATGCAACTTTAGAAAAACATGCAATTTTTCTAATTCCAATAAAATAGCAATATACTCCGAATAAAATCAAATATTTGATTTTAATATTTTTCCTCCAATATTTCATTTATTTTGGAGAGTTCATATTATCTCCTCTCATATATTTTAATATTAAATATTTTTGGAGAGAAAAATAATTAGAACCAAAAATCCTCGTTTCAATATTTGACAAAACTCAAATATGAAAACAAGGAAATCCCCAACTCTCTCCGAGGGTTCTTGAGTTGCTTAGGATTTCGAGGATCACGAAACGAACTGCAACAAAAAATATGATATGCAGGAATGATCTATGTGTAACATTCCAAATTGAAAATTTGGGATGTTACAGTCATCAAATCACATAACTCATAATACAAATCATCACAGAACGTTAAGCGTGCGGACCCTACGGGTTCAAGAACTATGTAGACATGACCGAGACTCATCTCCGATCAATAACCAATAGCGGAACCTGGGTGCTCATATTGGCTCCTACATATTCTACGAAGATCTTTATCGGTCAAACTGCATAACAACATACGTTGTTCCCTTTGTCATCGGTATGTTACTTTCCCAAGATTCGATCGTCGGTATCATCATACCTAGTTCAATCTCGTTACCGACAAGTCTCTTTACTCGTTCCGTAGTGCATCATCCCGTAACTAACTCATTAGTCACATTGCTTGCAAGGCTTATAGTGATGTGCATTACTGAGAGGGCCCATAGATACCTCTCCGATACACAGAGTGACAAATCCTAATCTCGAACTATGCCAACTCAACAAACACCATCGGAGACACCTGTAGAGCATCTTTATAATCACCTAGTTACGTTGTGATGTTTGATAGTACACAAGGTGTCCCTCCGGTATTCGGGAGTTGCATAATATCATAGTCCGAGGAACATGTATAAGTCATGAAGAAAGCAGTAGCAATGAAACCGTAATGATCATAATGCTAAGCTAATGAATGGGTCTTGTCCATCACATCATTCTCCTAATGATGTGATCCCATTCATCAAATGACAACACATGTCTATGGTTAGGAAACATAACCATCTTTGATAAACGAACTAGTCAAGTAGAGGCATACTAGGGACACTTTGTTTTGTCTATGTATTCACACATGTACTAAGTTTCCAGATAATACAATTCTAGCATGAGTAATAAACATTTCTCATGAAATAAAGAAATAAATAATAACTTTATTATTGCATCTAGGGCATATTTCCTTCAGTCTCCCACTTGCACTAGAGTCAATAATCTAGTTCACATCACCATGTGATTTAACACCAATAGTTCACATCCCCATGTGATTAACACCCGTAGTTCACATCGTCATGTGACCAACACCCAAAGGGTTTACTAGAGTCAATAATCTAGTTCACATCGCTATGTGATTAACACCAAAAGAGTACTAAGGTGTGATCTTGTTTTGCTTGTGAGAGCAGTTTAGTCAACGGGTCTGCCACATTCAGAGCCGCGTGTATTTTTGCAAATAATCTATGTCTACAATACTCTGCACGGAGCTACTCTAGCTAATTGCTCCCACTTTCAATATGTATCCGGATTGAGACTCAGAGTCATCCAGATTGGTGTCAAAGCTTGCATCGACATAACTCTTTATCACCTTCATAACCGAGAAATATTTCCTTGGTCCTCTAAGGATAATTTTGACCGCTATCTAGTGATCTACTCCTAGATCAAAATTGTACTCCCTTGCCAAACTCAGGGCATGGTATACAATAGGTCTGGTACACAGCATGGCATACTTTATAGAACATATGGCTGAGGCATAGGGAATGACTTTCATTCTCTCTCTATCTTCTGCCATGGTCGGGTTTTGAGTCTTACTCAACTTCACACCTTGCAACACATGCAAGAACTCTTTCTTTGACTATTCCATTTTGGACTACTTCAAAAACTTGTCAAGGTATGTACTCATTGAAAAAACATATCAAGCGTCTTGATCTACCTCTATAGATCTTGATGCTCAATATGTAAGCAGCTTCACCGAGGTCTTTCTTTGAGAAAAAAACTCCTTTCAAACACTCCTTTATGCTTTCCAAAAAATTCTGCATCATTTCCGATCGACAATATGTCATTCACATATACTTATCAGAAAGGCTGTAGTGCTCCCACTCACTTTCTTGTAAATACAGGCTTCACCGCAAGTCTCTAATATTTGCTCCTTTTCCAGCCCAGAATCCCAACTGCCGGTATTCTCCCTCTTCATGTAAACCTTGTAAAATAAGAGAGAATAGGCATAAGTATTGTGACATGATGTGTAATAACAGCCCATAATGCAATAAATATCGATATAAAAGCATGATGCAAAATGGACGTATCAACTCCCCCAAGCTTAGACCTCGCTTGTCCTCAAGCGAAAGCCGAAATCGAAAAATATGTCCACATGTTTAGAGATAGAGGTGTCGATAAAAAATAAAATACGGACATGAGGGCATCATGATCATTTTTAGAACAACATATATATGCTAAAGTAACAATTGAATCACAATTTCAAGTATGAATCATAAACTTCTTTGAGAACCAGCAAACTCTAATCTCAGTCATTGAGGCAATTGCAATTTATCATAACATAGGAAAGAGTCAATATAAGAGCTTTTCAGCAAGTCCACATACTCAACTATGATTTGTTGGGGAATGTTGCAGAAAACAAAAAAATTTCCTACGTTTCACCAAGATCAATCTATGGAGTCAACTAGCAACGAGAGGAGAGTGCATCTACATACCCTTGTATATCGCGAGTGGAAGCGTTCAAGAGAACGGGGATGATGGAGTCGTACTCGCCGTGATCCAAATCACCGATGACCAAGTGCCGAACGGATGGCACCTCCGCGTTCAACACACGTACGGAGCGGATGACGTCTCCTCCTTCTTGATCTAGCAAGGGGGGAGGAGAGGTTGATGAAGATCCAGCAGCACGACGGTGTGGTGGTGGATGCAACAGTGAACGCAGCAGGGCTTCGCCGAGCTTCTGCGAGAGGGAGAGGTGTAGTAGGGGAGAGGGAGGCACCAAGACTTGAGGTACGGCTGCCCTCCCTCCCCCCTTTTATATAGGCCCCCTAGGGGGGTGCGCCGGCCCTAGGAGATGGGATCTTCTAGGGGGGCGGCGGCCAAGGGGGTGGAGTACCCCCCAAGGCAAGTGGAGGCGCCCCCTCCCCTAGGGTTCCCAACCCTAGGCGCATGGGGGGCCCAAGGGGGGGCGCACCAGCCCACTATGGGCTGGTTCCCCTCCCCACTTCGGCCCATGGGGCCCTCCGGGATGGGTGGCCCCACCCGGTGGACCCCTAGGACCCATCCGGTGGTCCCGGTATAATACCGGTGACCCCGAAACTTTCCCGATGGCCGAAACTACACTTCCTATATATAATTCTTCACCTCCGGACAATTCTGTAACTCCTCGTGACGTCCAAGATCTCATCCCGGACTCTGAACACCTTTTGGATTACTGCATACTCATATCTATACAACCCTAGCGTCACCGAACCTTAAGTGTGTAGACCCTACGGGTTCGGGAGATAAGCAGACATGACCGAGACGACTCTCTGGTCAATAACCAACAGCGGGATCTGGATACCCATGTTGGCTCCCACATGCTCCTCGATGATCTCATCGGATGAACCACGATGTCGAGGACCTAATCAATCCAGTACTCAATTCCCTTTGTCAATCGGTACGTTACTTGCCCGAGACTGGATCATCGGTATCCCAATACCTTGTTTAGTCTCGTTACCGGCAAGTCACTTTACTCGTACCGTAATGCATGATCCCGTGATCAACCACTTGATCACATTGAGCTCATTATGATGATGCATTACCGAGTGGGCCCAGAGATACCTCTCCATCATACGGAGTGACAAATCCCAGTCTCGATTCGTGCCAACCCAATAGACACTTTCGGAGATACCTGTAATGTACCTTTATAGTCACCCAGTTACGTTGTGACGTTTGGCACACCCAAGGCACTCCTACGGTATCCGGGAGTTGCACAATCTCATGGTCTAAGGAAATGATACTTGACATCCAGAAAAGCTACATCAAACGAACTACACGATCTTTGTGCTATGCTTAGGTTTGGGTCTTGTCCATCACATCATTCTCCTAATGATATGATCCCGTTATCAATGACATCCCCATGTCCATAGCCAGGAAACCATGACTATCTGTTGATCAACGAGCTAGTCAACTAGAGGCTCACTAGGGACACATTGTGGTCTATGTATTCACACATGTATTACGATTTCCGGATCATACAATTATAGCATGAATATTAGACAATTATCATGCACAAGTAAATATAATAATCATTTTATTATTGCCTCTAGGGCATATTTCCAACAGTCTCCCACTTGCACTAGAGTCAATCATCTAGTTACATTGTGATGAATCGAACACCCATGGAATTCTGGTGTTGATCATGTTTTGCTCTAGGGAGAGGTTTAGTCAACGGATCTGCTACATTCTGGTCCGTATGTACTTTACAAATCTCTATGTCTCCATTTTGAACACTTTCACAAATGGAGTTGAAGCGACGCTTGATATGCCTGGTCTTCCTATGAAACCTGGGCTCCTTGGCAAGGGCAATAGCTCCAGTGTTGTCACAGAAGAGAGTCATCAGGCCCGACGCATTGGGTATGACTCCTAGGTCGGTAATGAACTCCTTCACCCAGACTGCTTCGTGTGCTGCCTCCGAGGCTGCCATGTACTCCGCTTCACATGTAGATCCTGCCACAACGCTATGCTTGCAACTGCACCAGCTTACTGCCCCACCACGTAACCCTTTACGACGAGCTCTTCGTCACCTCCATAAACGAGAAACATTTCCTTAGTCCTTTTCAGGTACTTCAGGATATTTTTGACCGCTGTCCAGTGTTCCATGTCGAGATTACTTTGGTACCTTCCTACCAAACTCACGGCAAGGTTTACATTAGGTCTGGTACACAACATAGCATACATGATAGACCCTATGGCCGAGGCATAGGGGACGACACTCATCTTTTCTCTATCTTCTGCCGTGGTCGGGCATTGAGCCAAGCTCAATCTCGTACCTTGCAATACAGGCAAGAACCCCCTCTTTGACTGATCCATTTTGAACTTCTTCAAAATCTTGTCAAGGTACGTACTCTGTGAAAGACCAATGAGGCGTCTCGATCTATCTCTATAGATCTTGATGCCTAATATATAAGCAGCTTCTCCAAGGTCCTTCATTGAAAAGCACTTGTTCAAATAGGCCTTTATGCTTTCCAAGAATTCTATATCATTTCCCATCAATAGTATGTCATCCACATACAATATGAGAAATGCTACAGAGCTCCCACTCACTTTCTTGTAAATGCAGGCTTCTCCATAAGTCTGCATAAACCCAAACGCTTTGATAATCTCATCAAAGCGAATGTTCCAACTCTGAGATGCTTTCACCAGCCCATAAATCGAGCATTGGAGCTTGCACACCTTTTCAGCATTCTTAGGATCGACACAACCTTTCGGCTGCATCATATACAATTCTTCCTTAAGGAAACCATTAAGTAATGCCGTTTTGGTGTCCATTTGCCATATCTCATAATCATAGAATGCGGCAATTGCTAACATGATTCGGACGGACTTCAGCTTCGCTACGGGTGAGAAAGTCTCATCGTAGTCAACCCCTTGAACTTGTCGATAACCCTTAGCGACAAGCCAAGCCTTATAGATGGTCACATTACCATCCGCGTCTGTCTTCTTCTTAAAGATCCATTTATTTTCTATGGCTCGCCGATCAACGGGCAAGTCAGTGAAAGTCCATACTTCGTTTTCATACATGGATCCTATCTCGGATTTCATGGCTTCCAGCCATTTGGCGGAATCCGGGCCCGCCATCGCTTCTTCATAGTTCGAAGGTTCACCGTTGTCTAACAACATGATTTCCAAGACAGGGTTGCCGTACCACTCTGGTGCGGAACGTGTCCTTGTGGACCTATGAAGTTCAGTAGCAACTTGATATGAAGTTTCATGATCACCATCATCAACTTCCTCTCTAGTCGGTGCAGGCACCTCAGGAACATTTTCTTGAGCTGCGCCACTTACCGGTTCAAGAGGTAATACTTCATCAAGTTCTAACTTCCTCCCACTTATTTCTTTCGAGAGAAACTCCTTCTCTAGAAAGGACCCATTCTTGGCAACAAAGATCTTGCCTTTAGATCTGAGGTAGAAGGTATACCCAACAGTTTCTTTAGGGTATCCTATGAAGACGCATTTTTCCGACTTGGGTTCGAGCTTTTCAGGTTGAATTTTCTTGACATAAGCATCACATCCCCAAACTTTTAGAAATGACATCTTAGGTTTCTTCCCAAACCATAATTCATACGGTGTCGTCTCAACAGATTTCGACAGAGCCCTATTTAAAGTGAATGCGGCAGTCTCTAAAGCATAGCCCCAAAATGATAGCGGTAAATCATAGATTGCACCATATCTAATAGAGTGCGATTACGATGTTCGGACACACCATTACGCTGAGGTGTTCCAGGCGGCATGAGTTGTGAAACTATTCCACACTTTCTTAAGTGCGTGCCAAATTCGTGACTCAAGTATTCTCCCCCACGATCTGATCGCAAGAACTTGATTTTCTTGTCACGTTGATTCTCAACCTCACTCTGAAATTCCTTGAACTTTTCAAAGGTCTCAGACTTGTGTTTCATTAAGTAGACATACCCATATCTACTCAAGTCATCAGTGAGGGTGAGGACATAATGATAGCCATCGCGAGCCTCAACACTCATTGGACCGCACACATCAGTATGTATGATTTCCAATAAGTTGGTTGCTCGCTCCATTGTTCCTGAGAACGGAGTCTTGGTCATTTTACCCATGAGTCATGGTTCGCACGTGTCAAATGATTCGTAATCAAGAGACTCTAAAAGTCCATCTGCATGGAGTTTCTTCATGCGTTTGACACCTATGTGACCAAGGCGGCAGTGCCACAAGTATGTGGGGCTATCATTATCAACCTTACATCTTTTGGTATTCACACTATGAATATGTGTAGCATTACGCTCAAGATTCATTAAGAATAAACCATTCACCATCAGAGCATGACCATAAAACATATCTCTCATATAAATAGAACAACCATTATTCTCGGATTTAAATGAGTAGCCATCTCGTATTAAATGAGATCCTGATACAATGTTCATGCCCAAAGCTGGCACTAAATAACAATTATTGAGGTTTAAAACTAATCCCGTAGGTAAATGTAGAGGTAGCGTGCCGACGGCGATCACATCGACCTTGGAACCATTCCCGACGCGCATCATCACCTCGTCCTTCGCCAGTCTCCGCTTATTCCGCAGCTCCTGCTTTGAGTTACAAATGTGAGCAACCGCACCGGTATCAAATACCCAGGAGCTACTACGAGTACTGGTAAGGTACACATCAATTACATGTATATCACATATACCTTTTGTGATGCCGGCCTTCTTGTCCGCTAAGTATTTGGGGCAGTTCCGCTTCCAGTGACCACTTCCCTTGCAATAAAAGCACTCAGTCTCGGGCTTGGGTCCATTCTTTGGCTTCTTCCCGGCAGCTTGCTTACCGGGCGCGGCAACTCCCTTGCCGTCCTTCTTGAAGTTCTTCTTACCCTTGCCTTTCTTGAACTTAGTGGTTTTATTCACCATCAACACTTGATGTTCCTTTTTGACTTCTACCTCTGCTGATTTCAGCATTGCAAATACTTCAGGAATGGTCTTTTCCATCCCCTGCATATTGAAGTTCATCACAAAGCTCTTGTAGCTTGGTGGAAGCGACTGAAGGATTCTGTCAATGACCGCGTCATCCGGGAGATTAACTCCCAGCTGAGTCAAGCGGTTATGCAACCCAGACATTTTGAGTATGTGCTCACTGACAGAACTATTTTCCTCCATCTTACAGCTGAAGAACTTGTCGGAGACTTCATATCTCTCGACCCGGGCATGAGCTTGGAAAACCATTTTCAGCTCTTCGAACATCTCATATGCTCCGTGTCGCTCAAAACGCTTTTGGAGCCCCGGTTCTAAGCTGTAAAGCATGCCGCACTGAACGAGGGAGTAATCATCAGCACGTGTCTGCCAAGCGTTCATAACGTCTTGGTTCTGTGGGACGGGTGCGTCACCTAGCGGTGCTTCTAGGACATAATCTTTCTTGGCAGCTATGAGGATGATCCTCAGGTTCCGGACCCAGTCCGTATAGTTGCTGCCATCGTCTTTCAGCTTGGTTTTCTCTAGGAACGCGTTGAAGTTGAGGACAACGTTGGCCATTTGATCTACAAGACATATTGTAAAGATTTTAGACTAAGTTCATGATAATTAAGTTCATCTAATCAAATTATTCAATGAACTCCCACTTAGATAGACATCCCTCCAGTCATCTAAGTATAACATAATCCGAGTTGACTAGGCCGTGTCCGATCATCACGTGAGACGGACTAGTCAACATTGGTGAACATCTTCATGTGGATCGTATCTTCTATACGACTCATGCTCGACCTTTCGGTCTTCTGTGTTACGAGGCCATGTCTGTACATGCTAGGCTCGTCAAGTCAACCTAAGTGTATTGCGTGTGTAAATCTGTCTTACACCCGTTGTATGTGAACATTGGAATCTATCACACCCGATCATCACGTGGTGCTTCGAAAGAACGAACTGTCGCAATGGCGCATAGTTAGGGGGAACACTTTCTTGAAATTATTATGAGGGATCATCTTATTTACTACCGCCGTTCTAAGTAAACAAGATGCAAAAACATGATAAACATCACATGCAATCAAATAATAGTGACATGATATGGCCAATATCATATAGCTCCTTTGATCTCCATCTTGGGGCTCCATGATCATCTTGTCACCGGCATGACACCATGATCTCCATCATCATGATCTCCATCATCGTGTCTTCTTGAAGTTGTCTCATCATCTATTACTTCTACTACTATGGCTAACGCTTTAGCAATAAAGTAAAGTAATTACATGATGTTTATGTTGACACGCAGGTCATAAATAAATAAAGACAACTCCTATGGCTCCTGCCGGTTGTCATACTCATCGACATGCAAGTCGTGATTCCTATTACAAGAACATGATCAATCTCATACATCACATATATCATTCATCATTCATCACAACCTTTGGCCATATCACATCACAAAACACTTGCTGCAAAAACAAGTTAGACGTCCTCTAATTGTTGTTGCAAGTTTTTACGTGGCTGCTATAGGTTTCTAGCAAGAACGTTTCTTACCTACGCCAAAACCACAACATGAATTGCCAATTTCTATTTACCCTTCATAAGGACCCTGTTCATCGAATCCGATCCGACTAAAGTGGGAGAGACAGACACTCGCTAGCCACCTTATGCAACTAGTGCATGTCAGTCGGTGGAACCGGTCTCACGTAAGCGTACGTGTAAGGTTGGTCCGGGCCGCTTCATCCCACGATGTCGCCGAATCAAGATAAGACTAGTAACGACAAGCAAATTGACAATATCGATGCCCACAACTACTTTGTGTTCTACTCGTGCATAGTAACTATGCATAGACCTAGCTCTGACACCACTGTTGGGGAACGTTGCAGAAAACAAAAAAATTTCCTACATTTCACCAAGATCAATCTATGGAGTCAACTAGCAACGAGAGGAGAGTGCATCTACATACCCTTGTAGATCGCAAGCGGAAGCGTTCAAGAGAACGGGGATGATGGAGTCGTACTCGCCGTGATCCAAATCACCGATGACCAAGTGCCGAACAGATGACACCTCCGCGTTCAACACACGTAGGGAGCGGATGACGTCTCCTCCTTCTTGATCCAGCAAGGGGGAAGGAGAGGTTGATGAAGATCCAGCAGCACGAAGGCGTGGTGGTGGATGCAGCAGTGAACGCAGCAGGGCTTTGCCGAGCTTCTGCGAGAGGGAGAGGTGTAGCAGGGGAGAGGGAGGCGCCAAGACTTGAGGTGCGGCTGCCCTCCCTCCCCCCTTTTATATAGGCCCCCTAGGGGGGGGGGGCGCCGGCCAAGGGGGTGGAGTACCCTCCAAGGCAAGTGGAGGCGCCCCCTCCCCTAGGGTTCCCAACCCTAGGCGCATGGGGGGCCCAAGGGGGGGCGCACCAGCCCACTATGGGCTGGTTCCCCTCCCCACTTCAGCCCATGGGGCCCTCCGAGATGGGTGGCCCCACCCGGTGGACCCCTGGGACCCATCCGGTGGTCCCGGTACAATACCGGTGACCCCGAAACTTTCCCGATGGCCGAAACTACACTTCCTATATATAATTCTTCACCTCCGGACAATTCCGTAACTCCTCATGACGTCCAGGATCTCATCCCGGACTCTGAACAACTTTCGGATTACTGCATACTCATATCTATACAACCCTAGCATCACCGAACCTTAAGTGTGTAGACCCTACGGGTTCGGGAGACAAGCAGACATGACCGAGATGACTCTCTGGTCAATAACCAACAGCGGGATCTGGATACCCATGTTGGCTCCCACATGCTCCTCGATGATCTCATCGGATGAACCACGATGTCGAGGACCTAATCAATCCAGTACTCAATTCCCTTTGTCAATCAGTATGTTACTTGCCCGAGACTGGATCGTCGGTATCCCAATACCTTGTTTAGTCTCGTTACCGGCAAGTCACTTTACTCGTACCGTAATGCATGATCCCGTGATCAACCACTTGATCACATTGAGCTCATTATGATGATGCATTACCGAGTGGGCCCAGAGATACCTCTCCGTCATACGGAGTGACAAATCCCAGTCTCGATTCGTGCCAACCCAATAGACACTTTCGGAGATACCTGTAATGTACCTTTATAGTCACCCAGTTACGTTGTGACGTTTGGCACACCCAAGGCACTCCTACGGTATCCGGGAGTTGCACAATCTCATGGTCTAAGGAAATGATACTTGACATCCAGAAAAGCTACATCAAACGAACTACACGATCTTTGTGCTATGCTTAGGTTTGGGTCTTGTCCATCACATCATTCTCCTAATGATGTGATCCCGTTATCAATGACATCCCCATGTCCATAGCCAGGAAACCATGGCTATCTGTTGATCAACGAGCTAGTCAACTAGAGGCTCACTAGGGACACATTGTGGTCTATGTATTCACACATGTATTACGATTTCCGGATAATACAATTATAGCATGAATATTAGACAATTATCATGCACAAGGAAATATAATAATCATTTTATTATTGCCTCTAGGGCATATTTCCAACAGTCTCCCACTTGCACTAGAGTCAATCATCTAGTTACATTGTGATGAATCGAACACCCATGGAATTCTGGTGTTGATCATGTTTTGCTCTAGGGAGAGGTTTAGTCAACGGATCTGCTACATTCTGGTCCGTATGTACTTTACAAATCTCTATGTCTCCATTTTGAACACTTTCACGAATGGAGTTGAAGCGACGCTTGATATGCCTGGTCTTCCTATGAAACCTGGGCTCCTTGGCAAGGGCAATAGCTCCAGTGTTGTCACAGAAGAGAGTCATCGGGCCCGATGCATTGGGTATGACTCCTAGGTCGGTAATGAACTCCTTCACCCAGACTGCTTCGTGTGCTGCCTCCGAGGCTGCCATGTACTCCGCTTCACATGTAGATCCTGCCACAACGCTTTGCTTGCAACTACACCAGCTTACTGCCCCACCACGTAACCCTTTACGACGAGCTCTTCGTCACCTCCATAAACGAGAAACATTTCCTTAGTCCTTTTCAGGTACTTCAGGATATTTTTGACCGCTGTCCAGTGTTCCATGTCGGGATTACTTTGGTACCTTCCTACCAAACTCACGGCAAGGTTTACATTAGGTCTGGTACACAGCATAGCATACATGATAGACCCTATGGCCGAGGCATAGGGGACGACACTCATCTTTTCTCTATCTTCTGCCGTGGTCGGGCATTGAGCCAAGCTCAATCTCGTACCTTGCAATACAAGCAAGAACCCCTTCTTTGACTGATCCATTTTGAACTTCTTCAAAATCTTGTCAAGGTACGTACTCTGTGAAAGACCAATGAGGCGTCTCGATCTATCTCTATAGATCTTGATGCCTAATATATAAGCAGCTTCTCCAAGGTCCTTCATTGAAAAACACTTGTTCAAATAGGCCTTTATGCTTTCCAAGAATTCTATATCATTTCCCATCAACAGTATGTCATCCACATACAATATGAGAAATGCTACAGAGCTCCCACTCACTTTCTTGTAAATGCAGGCTTCTCCATAAGTCTGCATAAACCCAAACGCTTCGATAATCTCATCAAAGCGAATGTTCCAACTCCGAGATGCTTTCACCAGCCCATAAATCGAGCATTGGAGCTTGCACACCTTGTCAGCATTCTTAGGATCGACAGAACCTTCCGGCTGCATCATATACAATTCTTCCTTAAGGAAACCATTAAGTAATGCCGTTTTGACGTCCATTTGCCATATCTCATAATCATAGAATGCGGCAATTGCTAACATGATTCGGACGGACTTCAGCTTCGCTACGGGTGAGAAAGTCTCATCGTAGTCAACCCCTTGAACTTGTCGATAACCCTTAGCGACAAGCCGAGCCTTATAGATGGTCACATTACCATCCGCGTCTGTCTTCTTCTTAAAGATCCATTTATTTTCTATGGCTCGCCGATCAACGGGCAAGTCAGTCAAAGTCCATACTTTGTTCTCATACATGGATCCTATCTCGGATTTCATGGCTTCCAGCCATTTGTCGGAATCCGGGCCCGCCATCGCTTCTTCATCGTTCGAAGGGTCACCGTTGTCTAACAACAAGATTTCCAAGACAGGGTTGCCGTACCACTCTGGCGCAGAACGTGTCCTTGTGGACCTACGAAGTTCAGTAGCAACTTGATATGAAGTTTCATGATCACCATCATCAACTTCCTCTCTAGTTGGTGCAGGCACCTCAGGAACATTTTCTTGAGCTGCGCCACTTACCAGTTCAAGAGGTAATACTTCATCAAGTTCTAACTTCCTCCCACTTATTTCTTTCGAGAGAAACTCCTTCTCTAGAAAGGACCCATTCTTGGCAACAAAGATCTTGCCTTCGGATCTGAGGTAGAAGGTATACCCAACAGTTTCTTTAGGGTATCCTATGAAGACGCATTTTTCCGACTTGGGTTCGAGCTTTTCAGGTTGAAGTTTCTTGACATAAGCATCGCATCCCCAAACTTTTAGAAATGACATCTTAGGTTTCTTCCCAAACCATAATTCATACGGTGGCGTCTCAACGGATTTCGACGGAGCCCTATTTAAAGTGAATGCGGCAGTCTCTAAAGCATAGCCCCAAAATGATAGCGGTAAATCATAGATTGCACCATATCTAATAGAGTGCGATTACGACGTTCGGACACACCATTACGCTGAGGTGTTCCAGGCGGCGTGAGTTGTGAAACTATTCCACATTTTCTTAAGTGTGTGCCAAATTCGTGACTCAAGTATTCTCCCCCATGATCTGATCGCAAGAACTTGATTTTCTTGTCACGTTGATTCTCAACCTCACTCTGAAATTCCTTGAACTTTTCAAAGGTCTCAGACTTGTGTTTCATTAAGTAGACATACCCATATCTACTCAAGTCATCAGTGAGGGTGAGGACATAATGATAGCCACCGCGAGCCTCAACACTCATTGGACCGCACACATCAGTATGTATGATTTCCAATAAGTTGGTTGCTCGCTCCATTGTTCCTGAGAACGGAGTCTTGGTCATTTTACCCATGAGGCATGGTTCGCACGTGTCAAATGATTCGTAATCAAGAGACTCTAAAAGTTCATCTGCATGGAGCTTCTTCATGCGTTTGACACTTCCTATATATAATTCTTCACCTCCGGACAATTCCGGAACTCCTCGTGACGTCCAGGATCTCATCCGGGAATCCGAACAACTTTCGGATTACTGCATACTCATATCTATACAACCCTAGCATCACCGAACCTTAAGTGTGTAGTCCCTACGGGTTCGGGAGACAAGCAGACATGACCGAGACGGCTCTCTGGTCAATAACCAATAGTGGGATCTGGATACCCATGTTGGCTCCCACATGCTCCTCGATGATCTCATCGGATGAACCACGATGTCGAGGACCTAATCAATCACGTACTCAATTCCCTTTGTCAATCGGTACGTTACTTGCCCGAGACTCGATCGTTGGTATCCCAATACCTTGTTCAGTCTTGTTACCAGCAAGTCACTTTACTCGTACCGTAATGCATGATCCCGTGATCAACCACTTGATCACATTGAGCTCATTATGATGATGCATTACCGAGTGGGCCCAGAGATACCTCTCCGTCATACGGAGTGACAAATCCCAGTCTCGATTCGTGCCAACCCAATAGACACTTTCGGAGATACCTGTAATGTACCTTTATAGTCACCGAGTTACGTTGTGACATTTGGCACACCCAAGGCACTCCTAAGGTATTCGGGAATTGCACAATCTCATGGTCTAAGGAAATGATACTTGACATCCAGAAAAGCTACAGCAAACGAACTACACGATCTTTGTGCTATGCTTAGGTTTGGGTCTTGTCCATCACATCATTCTCCTAATGATGTGATCCCGTTATCAATGACATCCCCATGTCCATAGCCAGGAAACCATGACTATCTGTTCATCAATGAGCTAGTCAACTAGAGGCTCACTAGGGACACATTGTGGTCTATGTATTCACACATGTATTACAATTTCCAGATAATACAATTATAGCATGAATAATAGACAATTATCATGAACAAGGAAATATAATAATCATTTTATTATTGCCTCTAGGGCATATTTCCAACGTCATTTAGTCTTTCACAATTGCTAACACTCATGCAATATTTATGGGTATGGAGTTTTAATCGGACACAGAGAAAGATAGGGGCTTATAGTTTTGCCTCCCAACGTTTTACCTCAAGGGTAATGTCAACAATAATAGCTCATGCAGACTCAGATCCAATTTGCTATATGTATCTGGATCTTTCCAACACATTGTGCTTGCCAAAGGATAAAATGTAAAAAGGAAAGGTGAAGATCACCATGACTCTTATATAAGGTAAAAGATAAAAGTAAAAGATAGGCCCTTCGCAGAGGGAAGCAGAGGTTCTCATGCGCTTTTATAGTTGGATGCATGAAATCTTAATGCAAAAGAACATCACCTTATATTGCCACTTGTGATATGGACCTTTATTATGCAGTCCTTCGCTTTTATTTCTTCCACATCACAAGATCGTATAAAGCTTATTTTCTCCACATTAATAAGTCATACATATTTAGAGAGCATTTTTTATTGCTTGCACCGATGACAACTTACTTGAAGGATCTTACTCAATCCATAGGTAGATATGGTGTACTCTCATGGCAAAACTAGGTTTAGGGATATTTGGGAGCACAAGTAGTATCTCTACTTGGTGTAAAGGAACTGGCTAGCAAGAGAGGGAAAGGCAAGCTCAACATGTTGGATGATCCATGGCAATATAATTTATCTCAGATGAAAGAAAACATAACCCATTACGTTGTCTTCCTTGTCCAATGTCAACTCTTTAGCATATCATACTTTAATGAGTGCTCACAATCATAAAAGATGTCCAAGATAGTATATTTATATGTGAACCTCTCTTTCTTTATTAATTCCTACTAATTGCAACGATGACCAAAACTATGTTTGTCAACTCTCAACAACTTTTATTCATCATACTCTTTATATGTGAGCTCATTACTCTCCATAAGATCCATATGATCTCTTTATTTCTTCTCTTCTCTTTTATTTTATTTTATTCCCTCAAGGTCATAGCAAAATAATCAAGCCCTTGACTCAACACTAATCTTTATTATATAGCTCACGGACTCGATTACATAGAGGGATCATAAAGCAAAACTCACAACTAGATCATACTAAAACTTTATTCTACTAGATCAACATATTACCAAAAGGATCGAACTAAGAAAAAGGGTAAAGATAAAAGTGATGGTGATACGATACCAGGGCAGTCCCCCAACCTTGGCAGTTGCCAAGGGGAGTGCCCATACCCATGTGTTTATATCTCCTTCTTTGTCGGTGAAGAGGGTGTTGGTGATGATGGATAGTCGCACATCAAGCGTAGGAGATCCTCCAACTTGCGGATAATTCCCTTGAGTGTGATGATATGCTCCTTCAACAAAATATTGTCATGTGTGAGATACTTGTTTTGTATACAAGCTAACTCAATCATCTTGAAAGCTTCGATCTCAGTTGGGGTAAGAAGATTGTGATCAGGTTGAAGGATGTCTTCTGCTGCCGGAACTTGGTCCTCCGTGGCCTTCTTGATCCCTTCATCCTTGTTGATCTCCATAGGTTCTTCCCTCTTCAGCTCTATCTTCATTAGCCAAGCATCGTTGTCACCATTGTTGGAGGAGGGGGGCGACATGATGCTTGGCCTTGACAACCCTGATATAAAGCAGCTCGAAACAAGAACAGAGGATAATTGCATGATACGGTGGTAAAAACCTTCGGGAGATTATATAATGATTTTTACCGACCAAAAGAAGTATTATGCAAGAAAACAGAGTCCGGAGAGCACACGAGGTGCCCACGAGGCAGGGGAGCGCCCAGGGGGTAGGGCGCGCCCTTGTAACTCCCAGACACACCCGCCTGTGGTCGTTACTCCGGGCGGGATCTAGACTGGCCCCACAGATCAATACTAGTCTTTTCTGCACACTTTGTCCTCACTCGTGCGCACCCGGGAGCAACTTCCTGGTCGGTCACCCATCCCGACACTACTCCAAGCTGAGCACGCTTAACTTTGGAGTTCTGTCCGAATGGGCTCCCGGAAAAGAAGGAATTCCTTATTGATATGAATAGTCTATCATCCCTAATAAGCCAGGCCATTATGATGGCCTGGCTTATTAGGGATGGTAGACTACTCATATCAATAAAGCGTGCTCAGCTTGGAGTAGCGTCGGGATGGGTGACCAACCGGGAGTCAGTTTTGGAGTCGGTTTACTTCTTATTTTCCTATTTTCTTAAATATTCCAAAACGAAGAAATATTGCCATTAGAACTGTTTTGGAGTCGGTTTACTTACCGTACCACGTACCTATTCCTTTTCAGAGTTTGAAACGTTCCGGAAAGTCCCTTATGTATTCCTCCGGGGTTATGGTTTCAATAACATTAGTTTCAACATTTAAGGGATTACCTGAGATATAATGTTTGATTCTTTGACCGTTCAGCACCTTCGGATTTGTGCCTTCGAAGTTGTTGATTTTTATGGCACCGGAATGACAGACCTCCTCGATAACGTAAGTACCTTCCTATTTAGAGAGAAGTTTGCCTGCAAAAAATCTTAAATGAGAGTTGTATAGCAATACATAATCATCGACATTAAACTCATGCTTTTGTATCCTTTTGTGATGCCATCTTTTATCTTTTTCTTTAAACAGTTTGACATTTTCATAGGCCTGGGTTCTCCATTCATCAAGTGAGCTAATGTCAAATAACCTCTTCTCAACGGCAAGTTTGAAATCATAGTTGAGCTCTTTGATAGCCCAGTATGCCTTATGTTCTAATTCAAGAGGTAAGTGACATGCTTTACCATAAACCATTTTATACGGAGACATGCCCATAGGATTTTTATATGCAGTTCTATAGGCACATAATGCATCATCAAGTTTCTTGGGCCAATTCTTCCTGGATCTATTAACAGCCTTTTGCAAAATTAATTTGAGCTCTCTATTACTTAATTCTACTTGACCACTAGACTGTGGGTGATAAGGAGATGCAATTATGTGATTAACATCATACTTAGCAAGCATTTTAGGAAATGCACCATGAATAAAATGTGAACCACCATCAGTCATTAAATATCTAGGGACTCCAAACCTCGGGAAAATAACTTCTTTAACCATCTTAATAGAGGTGTTATGACTAGCACTACTAGTTGGAATAGCTTCTACCCACTTAGTAACATAATCAACAGCAACTAAAATATATGTATACCCATTAGAGGAAGGAAAAGGTCCCATATAATCAAAGCCCCAAACATCAAATGGTTCAATAACAAGTGAATAATTCATAGGCATTTCTTGACGTCTACTAATATTACCAATTCTTTGACATTCATCACAAGACAAGACAAACTTACGGGCATCCTTGAAGAGAGTAGGCCAATGAAAACCAGATTGCAATACCTTATGTGCAGTTCTATCTCCAGCATGGTGTCCTCTATAAGCCTCGGAGTGACACTTGCGTAGGATCTGTTCCTGTTCCTATTCATGCTCAGGTACACAACGTCTAATAATACCATCTACCCCTTCTTTATAAAGATGTGGGTCATCCCAAAAGTAATGTCTCAAATCATAGAAGAACTTTTTCTTTTGCTGGTATGTGAAACTAGGTGGTATAAATTTAGCAACAATATAATTAGCATAATCAGCATACCATGTTGCAGTATGAGAAGCATTTATGACATTTAATTGTTCATCAGGAAAGCTATCATCAATAGGTAGTGGGTCATCAAGAACATTCTCTAACCTAGACAAGTTGTCTGCAACAGGGTTCTCAGCTCCCTTTCTATCAATAATATGCAAATCAAATTCTTGTAGCAGGAGAACCCATCTAATAAGTCTAGGTTTAGCATCTTTATTTTCCATAAGGTATTTAATAGCAGCATGATCAGTGTGAATATTTACTTTAGAATCAACAATATAAGGTCTAAACTTATCACAAGCAAAAACAACTGCTAAAAATTCTTTTTCAGTAGTAGCGTAATTTCTCTGGGCATTGTCTAGAGTTTTACTAGCATATTGAATAACATTTAATTTCTTATCAACTCTTTTCCCTAGAACAACACCTACAACATAATCACTAGCATCAAACATAATTTCAAAGGGTAAATTCTAATTAGGTGGCTGAACAATAGGTGCAGAAATCAATGCTTTCTTAAGTATTTCAAATGCTTCTACACAATCATCATCAAAGGCAAAAGGAATATCTTTTTGTAATAGATTAGTTAGAGGCCGAGAAATTTTTGAGAAGTCCTTAATGAACCTCCTATAAAAATCGGCGTGACCGAGGAAGCTTCTTATACCTTTAATGTCCTTGGGACATGGCATCTTTTCAATAGCATCAACTTTAGCTTTATCAACTTCAATGCCTCTTTCAGAAATTTTATGCCCCAAGACAATACCTTCATTAACCATAAAGTGGCATTTCTCCCAATTCAGAACAAGATTAGTTTCTTCACATCTCTGCAAAACTCGATCAAGGTTGCTCAAGCAATCATCAAAAGAGGATCCATAAACGGAGAAATCATCCATGAAAACCTCAGATATCTTTTCACAAAATTCAGAAAATATAGCCATCATGCATCTTTGAAAGGTAGCTGGTGCATTACATAAACCAAAAGGCATGCGTCTATAAGCAAAAGTACTGAAAGACAAGTAAAAGTGGTCTTTGCTTGATCATCAGCTGACACAAGTATTTGAGAAAAACCGGAGTAACCATCTAGAAAGCAAAAATGTGTATGTTTGGATAATCTTTCTAGCATTTGATCAATAAAAGGTAAGGGGTAATGATCTTTTTTAGTAGCCTTATTTAATTTGCGGAAATCAATACCATCCTATAACCTGTAATAATTCTTTGCGGAATCAATTCATCTTTATCATTAGGAACAACAGTAATACCTCCCTTCTTAGGGACACAATGGACAAGACTTGCCCACTGGCTATCAGCAACGAGATAAATTATACCTGCCTTAAGGAGCTGTAATATTTCCTTTCTTACCACTTCTTTCATCTTAGGATTTAGCCGTCGTTGGTGATCAATAACTGGTTCGGCATCTTTCTCCAAATTTATTTTGTGTTGACATAGAATGGGACTAATGCCCTTAAGATCATCAAGAGTATATCCAATAGCAGCACGGTGCTTCTTCAGAGTTTTCAATAATTTTTCTTCTTCATGCTCTGAAAAGGTTAGCACTAATAATAACAGGATATATCTTCTTTTCATCAAGATAAGCATATTTAAGAGTATCGGGCAATGGTTTAAGCTCAAACACGGGATCACCCTTGGGTGGAGGAGGATCCCCTAGGATTTCAACAGGCAAATTGTGTTTCAGAATGGGTCCTTGTTTAAAGAATACTTCATCTGTTTCCCTTCTTTCATTCATAAACATATCATTCTCATGGTCTAGCAAATATTGTTCTAAAGGATCATTAGGAGGCACATCAATAGAAGCAAGAGCAATAATTTCATCTTTGCTAGGCAATTCTTCATCACGGGGTTGTCTATGAAATTTAGAAAAATTAAACTCATGAGACATATCATCCAAACCAATAGTAACAGCATCCTTCTTGCAATCTATCTTAGCATTAACAGTATTCAAGAAGGGTCTACCAAATATAATGGGACAAAATCTATCTTGAGGGGAACCAAGAACAAGGAAATCAGCAGGATATTTAGACTTCCCATGCAAGACGTCAACGTCTCTAACAATCCCAATTGGTGAAATAGTATCTCTATTAGCAAGCTTAATGGTAACATCGATATCTTCTATCTCAGCTGGTGCAATATCATGCATAATTTATTTGTATAAGGAAATAGGTATTGCACTAGCACTAGCACCCATATCACACAAGCCATGATAACAATGATCTCCTATTTTAACAGAAATAACAGGCATCCCTACCACAGGTCTATGTTTATCTTTAGCACCAGGTTTAGCAATTCTAGCAGTCTTATCACAGAAATAAATAACATGCCCATCGATATTATCAGCCAACAGATCTTTAACAATAGCAATATTAGGTTCAAATTTAATTTGCTCAGGAGGTGTATAAGTTCTAATATTACTTTTACGAACCACAGTTGAAGCTTTAGCATGATCCTTTATTCTAACAGGGAAAGGTGGTTTCTCAACATAAGCAGTGGGAACAACAGGATCATTATAAGTGATAGTCTTTTATTCAACTTTAATAGGTGCAACTACTTTTACTTCAATGGGAGGATTATATTGAAACCACTTCTCCTTAGGGAGATCAACATGAGTAGCAAAGGATTCACAGAAAGAAGCTACTTCTCAGAGTCAAGTCCATATTTAGTGCTAAATTTACGGAAAACATCGGTATCCATAAAAGATTTAACACAATCAAACTTAGGTGTTATACCTGACTCCTTACCTTCGTAGAGATCCCAAGCTTCAGAGTTGTGTTTAATTCTCTCCAATAAATTCCATTTGAATTCAATAGTCTTCATCATAACGGAACCAGTACGAGAAGTATTGAGCATGGAGCGATTGTTGTCAGAAAGTCGAGCATAAATTTTTTGAATAATCATTTCTCTTGAGAGGTCATGATTGGGGCATGAATATAACATTGACTTAAGCCTCCCCCAAGCTTGAGCGATGCTTTCTCCTTTGCGAGGCCAAAAATTATATATATATAATTACAATCACGATGAACAAGATGCATAGGATAAAACTTCTGGTGAAATTCCAATTTCAATCGCTTATAGTCCCATGATCCCATATCATCACATAGCATACACCATGTCAATGCATCTCCCTTCAAAGATAAAGGGAAGACCTTCTTATTGATAACATCATCGGGCATACCTGCAAGTTTAAATAATCCACAAACTTCATCCACATAGATTAAGTGTAAGTCGGGATGCAATGTTCCATCTCCTACAAAAGGATTAGCTAGCAGTTTCTCTATCATACCCAAAGGAATTTCAAGGAAAACATTTTCAGTAGGTTCAGTAGGTTGAGGAGTAACTAGTTGTGGTTCCGGACGAGGTGAAGATACCCCGAACAAACCCCTCAAAGGATTATGTTCCATAGTAATGAGTGACAGTAAATTTCAGCACACTATATAAATTCTTCATTACCAAAGGCGCTTCACTCCCCGACAACGACGCCATAAAAGAGTCTTGATGACCCACAAGTATAGGGGATCTATCGTAGTCCTTTCGATAAGTAAGAGTGTCGAACCCAACGAGGAGCAGACGGAAATGATAAGCGGTTTTCAGCAAGGTATTCTCTGCAAACACTGAAATTATCGGTAACAGATAGTTTTGTGATAAGGTAATTGTCGGTGTCAAAATTGGCAGATCTCGGGTAGGGGGTCCTGAACTGTGCGTCTAGGCCGGATGGTAACAGGAGGCAAGGGACATGAAGTTTTACCCAGGTTCGGGCCCTCTTGATGGAGGTAAAACCCTACGTCCTGCTTGATTAATATTGATGATATGGGTAGTACAAGTGTAGATCTACCACGAGATCGGAGAGGCTAAACCCTAGAAGCTAGCCTATGATATGATTGTTGTGGATGTTGTCCTACGGACTAAAACCCTCCGGTTTATATAGACACCGGAGAGGGTTAGGGTTACACAAAGTCAGTTACAATGGTAGGAGATCTACATATCCGTATCGCCAAGCTTGCCTTCCACGCCAAGGAAAGTCCCTTCCGGACATGGGACGAAGTCTTCAATCTCGTATCTTCATAGTCCAGGAGTCCGGTTGAAGGTATAGTCCGGCTATCCGAACACCCCCTAATCCAGGACTCCCTCAGTAGCCCCTGAACCAGGCTTCAACAACGACGAGTCCGGTGCGCAGATTGTCTTCGGCATTGCAATGCAGGTTCCTCCTCCAAGTACTTCATAGAAGATTTTGAACACAAAGATAGTGTCCGGCTCTGCAAAATAAGTTTCCACATATTGCCATAGAGAGAATAACATTTACACAAATCTATTCTGCTGACGTATTCCGTAGCGTGACACACCACGGCCAAGCCTTTATCCGAGTCGTTTTATTATCCCACCTCAGCGCGTCATGCGAGGCGGTTTCTTTGGCATGTCTTGTTAAAGCATAGATCGTGTCCCCTTATTCCGGGATTCTCATCAATACGGGCGTGGGTAACCCAACCACGCCATTGATTACGGCGCTTGGAGATAAGCGAGTTTTACCAGGCTGGTGGGGACACGTAGTTGCGTCCACCCATATAAGGGGATAAGGATCCACCTTTTAACCTACGCCTTCTTCCTCCCTTGCTTATCCATTCTCGCACACTCAAGCTCCAGCGCCCAAGTCCGCACTCTCCATCTCAACCTTCTCCAGCCATGTCCGGAGCGGGAGGCAAGTGGATGGTCTCCTCCGTCATGGAGGGACACATCAAAAAACTGAGGAAGGCCGGATACTTGTCTAACGACATCGCGTACCGGCTTCCCGAAAAGGGGCAGCTCATCCCCACCCCTAGGCCCCATGAGAGGGTGGTGTTCCTCCCCCATTTCCTCCGCGGACTGGGCTTCCCTCTCCACCCATTTGTCCCGGGGCTCATGTTATACTATGGCCTAGATTTCCACGATCTGGCCCCGAACTTTGTCCTCAACATCTCGGCGTTTATCGTCGTGTGCGAGGCTTTCCTCCGCATCTGCCCCCATTTCGGCCTATGGCTCAAGACTTTCAATGTCAAGCCGAAGGTGGTGCGCGGCAACCAGGCGGAGTGCGGAGGCGCCATGGTGGGCAAGATGCCCAACGTCTTATGGCTCGAGGGCTCCTTTGTGGAGACCCTAAAGGGGTGGCAATCGGGGTGGTTTTACATCACCGAGCCGCGCGACCCCGAATGGGTCGCAGCCCCCGAGTTTCGATCCGGACCCCCCACACGGCTCGCCTCCTGGAAGGAGACGGGCCTGTCATGGGGTAAAAAAGGAGAGCTGACCGGACTCCAAACATGCGTCCAAACCCTGGTGGACAAGAAGCTCAAACTTGTTAACGTAGTCTAGGTTATGCTCATCCGCCTGATCCTCCCATGTCAACAACGGGCTTTCAACCTGTGGGAGTTCGACCCGGCGCGGCACCGAACTCTGAGCAGGCTCTTCGACACGACGTACGAAGATGCCTGGAAGGTGCTTTTCAAGGGCGCCGAGGCCCCCACATCCACTATCGAGGATCGCAGATTCAGTACACAGCATCACGCTCATGCGGTAAGCTGTTTTTTCCTTTTACAGGGTATCAGTTTTTCATAGTTTGACTCCATGCGGGATCTAAGCTCCCTTACCTTTGACAGGATTGGCAGGAGACGTCCGGACAGATCAACTGTCCGCCTCCTTTGCCCGAAGGCCCAACGGACGCTCGTTTGGCGAAGCTGCTGGTTCCGGCACCCCATGTGGTGCCGGAGAAGAAGGCCAAGAAGAAGGCCACGGGGACTCGAAAGAGTGCCCGGCGCCTGGAGGTGTCGGATCCCTCATCTGACGACTCCAAGACGCACTCCTCCCATGAAGACGAGGAGGAGGAAGAAGAGACCCCTCCCCCTCCAGCGGGGGAAGGGAAGAAAAGGAAGGCCGCCCCAACTGGGGAGGCCGAAGGGTCCAAGAAGGGGAAAACCCTTCCTCCGGACTACTCCACCGACGCATATGACGGAGGAGAGGAGTGGCCGCTCAGGGCCAAGCCCCTGGCTAAATCATAAGTATCCGGATACCAGAGTAATTCATAGTATTCGTTTATTGCACAGGTTTCCCTTATGTCCAATATGTTTATGCAGCCCACCCAAAGACCGGCTCAACGCGTCGTCGAGCGGCTCACTGGACTCGTCGGATGTGAACTCGCTTCCGACGGCTTCCTCCCCCCGCCCTACGGACGACACCGAAGTGTTGTCCCAACAGGTTCCAAGCCGGGAGGAGGTGGTCCTAGAGGCGCCGCGAGGCGACCTCCCGGACTCCAGGAGTAAAGGGGATGAAACCCCCCAGGGCTCCAAGTCCGGCTCTAGGCCGGACACCGCTCCGGAACCTTCAAAGGTTCCAGAGTCCGGCGGGGGACCTCCTTCCAAGAGGAGCAAACCCACCGTGCCGGTTACCCCCGTCCAACCGGAGGCGCCGGACAATCTGTTGGAGGCGCTCCAAGGCGCCTCCATCGACGAGGAGCACCGCACCATTATGAGTGCGGTGGTCCAGAAGGTTCAGTCTGCCAAGAGCGGACCGACTGAAGCTTGAACTAGCCTTTTAACAGGCTTTGAGGTAAGTAAAGAATGTGTAAATAATATTACCGCATAGACAGTAGCCCCTAATGCTCTGTTTGGCGTTCGGGAAGAAAAGCCGAATAGAGGATCAAATAAAATTCACAGGAGTCTAACAAAAGGAGTCAATATGCGTATGCAGGCTTCTCTACTTGCGTCCGCTGCACTGACTGCGGAAGTGGACACGCTAAAGCAGAACCTCAAGCGGTCCGAGCAAGAGCTCGGGCGTGCCAAGAAGAAGCTCGAGGACAATGAAGGTAAGAAATACCTTGTTTAAATATATATAAAAAGGTCCAATTACAAAAAAATGACAGGATTATCGTGGCTATTGTAGGGGCCACGTCTGAGGTGGCGACCCTTAAGCAAGTGCTGATTGTCGGGTGGTAGGTGCGACATATGCCAACAGGTGGCTTATCATTGTGGGAGCCAGTAAGACGTCGCCGGTGCCTGGAAACGGGATGAGGCGAAGACATGCACGCCGGCGAATCTTACCCAGCTTCGGGGCTCTCCGTGGAGATAACACCCCTACTGTTGCTCTGCGGGGTCTCCGCATGATCACTAGATGAAACAAGTAGCTACACGATGCTCCTTGAGCTGTTTGGCGAGAGGAGGAAGAAGGGCTCGGCTCGCTCTCTTCTCCTCCCTATGTGGTGTCTAAAACTAGCAGGGATCCCCCCTTTGCATGGGTGTCCCGGGGGGTTTATATAGGCCTACCCCCCGGGGGTACAATGGTAATCCGGCTGGGCATGGGGCCCAACCGTCTGTGTCTACACTCGCTGGCTTCTGCGTCGGCTGCTGGGGCCCGCCGGCTGGTGGGTCCCGCTGGCTGCCGGCTCCTTGGTCGACAGGCAGGCCCCACTGTCCAGGGCCCGGTCGGGGGATGGTTACTGTTGTCCAATCCTGGTGACGAGGGCTTCGCCGAGGTGGGCGTGGCTACAGTGCCGCCGTCCGGCGAGTGATCGTTGTAGCCTCACCGTGTCTCGTCTCCTTAATGGGGCGTCTCCCTCGAGGGAGGTGGCAAGCCGGCTATGGAGAGCCGGCTTTGTCTTGGGCCAACTGGGGGAGGCCTGGTCGCCTTCAGGTGTCTCTCTGCCTGAATGGGCCCACCGCCCGTGGACCGCACTGGCGGCCCGTCGTGGATGACATCAGGGTCAACGTGGCAACAGTGCCGTGCCGGACGGGCCATGGCCACCCTTACGGCGCACGGTGTCGGGCGTGCTCCGGGATTCAAGGGGTGGGAGGATTTACTGTAGCCACGCCCTATCACATCGCCGTTATGTGGATGCAGATTTCGAGGGTACGATCTTGACCGCTTTGTGGGAGCCGGCCTCTTGGAGTCGGCCTTCTCGCGGCCGGCTTCTTGGAGCCGGCCCTCCCGCGGCTTTCGTCATGAGGGCTGTAGTCGGGCCGCCTTCCGATAGTCGGCCGGGAAGACAGCCGGCAAGGGGAAGGCTGCCCCGCATCTTGGATTCTTGAGGGCCGGATCGGCTCATAATTTTTTTAGAAGGGCCAGGGGAGCCGGCTAGGCTACCCGTGGTCATTTACTCCGACAGTAGTCCCCAAAGCTGGTCGAGCTTCGAGGCTGACAAAGGGACGAGAAGCTTGGTCAGCTTCCTACCCCGAGGGGCCAGCTTTGCTTGTGCGCGCCGTCTTCGGAAAGCTCCGTTTCTCGTAGATGGGAACGCAGGTCGCCCTGCGAGCTGACCGCGCGCCATCCTATGGGCCACGTGGCAAGGAAATCCTGCCAATGCACGTGCGCGACGGGACACCGCCGCAGGCCCGAGCCCGCCACTCGTAGGCCTCGGCCCGAGCGCGGATCTTCTGCGGCCCACACGGACCGCTCGCCTTCCTGTGGCGGTTTTATTACGCCATCAGGGCACAATAATCGCGGGACATGGGGGAGTGGGCGCAGTTGATCCCCACGTTCCCCCATGCCACGCCTCCTCGGCTCCGCCACGCGGGTCTATAAGTAGGAGGAGGAGGGGGCGGCAGAGGCTCGCACGCTCTCCCTCGCTCCGCCCCTTCTTGCCTTCCTTCTTCTTCCCTTCGCCGCCGCAGCAACCCATTGCCGCGCTGTTTTGCTATTGGTCCTCTCGGTTCCTTTGGTCCCGTCGTAGCGGGGTCGTGCGCGTCTCCGCCGTCGCTTCGTCTTGCTCCCAGCCGCATCGCTCCCATGGCGCTGTCGAGCTCGTGGGATGGCTCCAACGTCCACGAGGACCACGTCGAGTTCCTCCGCCGGACGCGGCGCCTGCCGGGCGAGAACTTCGTGCGGGTTCGTCAGGCGCCAGAGAGGGAGATCTCGCCGGCGCCGGAGGAGGGCGAGCGGGTGATCTTCCGCTCGCACTGCCTGCGCGGCTTTGGCCTCCCGGCCAGCAGATTCCTTCGAGCTTTCCTTGAATTCTACCACCTCCGGCCGCATCACCTCATGCCCAACACGGTGATGCTGCTGTCGGCTTTCGTCACCCTGTGCGAGGGCTTTCTTGGGGTTCTCCCCACTCTCGAGCTCTGGGGGGAATTCTTCCAGAGCAAGCTCGGCACCGTCGTCGCGGGCGTGCCCGCCCCCTGCGGAGCCTTCATTGCCATGAGGCGGACGGGCGAGAACAATCCGTTCCCATCCATCGGGCTGATCCAGTCGGTGAAGCTCTGGCAGAAGTCCTACTTTTACGTGAAGAACGTCGCCCAGCAAGGCGACTACGTCAACCTTCCGGCTTATGTAGCCGGCCCGCCGGCTGGGAGGCAACCTTCGTGGAGCTACCGGGCCAGGTCGCTCTCTCAGGCCGGGAACGCAACCGTCTCCCGGCTTCGGGTGATGATCCAGTCGGAGGGCCTGACCGGAGCCGACTTGGTGGCCGCCTTCGTGGAGCGCCGAGTACTTCCGCTCCAAAGCCGTCCTCACGTGATTTGCTAGATGAGCGGCCGCTTCGACCCGTGCCGGCTGAGCACCAGGGAGATGCCTCATGCAGAGGTGTCTTACATGGTGAACTACATCTCCAACTGCAAGCTCGCCGAGGATTGGCGATACGGCAAGGGGCCGTATTCCCGTGCCAACCCTCCGCCTGCCGTAAGTTTTTCTTCTTTTTCTTCCTTTTGTAGCCGGCCTCATGATAGACAACCTCTGATCAGTTGGTTTGCCCTTAGCAGAACCCTCTTCTTCCGCCAACGGCCGGGGCCGCAGGGTAGAGCGCCAGCTCCTCCCCGACCGCATGGTGGACGACGCCGACAATCCGGACCTGGGAGCGGCCGCCATGGAAGACGCCATCATGGGGGAAGGCGACGAGGCAGGAGGCGTGGGGCCCGGAGCCGGCTTCAAGGACTGGCCGGAGCCGCCCCGCATCGCCAGTCGGCACCTGATCATCAAGGCGCGGGCTCGTCTGCCGCACTGGCTGCCCGTGGCGGCGCACAGAAGCGCTGGGCCGCGTCGACCTTCTTCGGCAGCCGGCCGAAGAAATCCAAGGCTTCCACGGTGGCGACCAAGCGGGATGAGGCGGCCGCGAAGGCAGCCCGCTTCCGCAAGGCGGTGAAACAACCGCAGGCGATCTTGGCGTAAGTTGTCGAACATCTTGTATATTATATATATATATATATTGTTGTCCTTTTCGATTGAAGCCCTTCTAAACCTTTCTTTGCTTGCCGGACAGGGCACCGCTTTCCCTTGAGCGAGGTCCTGGCGGCTCTATAGTCGGGCCGACTGGAGGGTCCTCAGGCTCCCGTCGCGTGGATCCCTGCGTCGACCTCAGGGAGGCCACGGAGCGGAACGCACGGGAGGCGCGGGAGGAGCGCGAGGCGGCAGAGCGAAGGACCGCCCAGGCGGCGAAGGAGCGGGCCGATGCGGTGGCAAAGGCCCGGGCGGAGGCGGCAGCCGCGGAGACGGAGGCGGAGGCCTCGCGCAACCAGCCTCTGCAACTCGTCGTTCCCCTCCGCGCTGTGGCCCCCGACATCCCCGTGCCCCCGTCGGAGGAGGTCGACCAAGACCCGCCGGTGATGGAGAGGAGGGGGGACCACGTGGTCTCCATGGAGGGGGCGCCGCAGACGGAGCCGACTGGAGCGGGCCAAAGCGGCCAATGAGCCGCGGCGCCAGAGCAGCTGGCCAGGGGCGAGCCGAAGGCAGGAGCCGGCCTCGAGGTGCAGCCGACATTGCGCCAGCGCGCAGGGGGAGGCACCTCCACGCCGGAGCCGCATCGAGCTGCGGGCACCAGCCAGACGGCGGAGGCCCTGGAGGCGGCCAGCGTCAGCACGTCCGAGTGGACTCCCAGCGAGGGGACGGGCGAGCTGAACGCGGCGGCCCAGGAGGTCCAGAACCGGCTTCAAGCCCAAGCCGCCTCGCTGCAGCAATACACCCAAGAGTTCCTCGCGACACGGGCCGTCATCCGGGTGAGTCTTCTGACCTTGGTTGTTTTGCTCTTTTGATTTCTTCCATGGGGGCGCGTCAGCGCACCCACTAGGTGTAGTCCCCGAGTTCCGAGTCGGCTGCAGCGCAGGAGGCTTGGAACTTACTAGGTCCTGATAACTATCTTATTCTCGCCTCTTGTCTGATCTTCCAGGAGTATCATAACCTCCGCGCTACTGCCTTCAACTCCCAGGCTCAGGAGCTGGGCCGGAGAACCGAAGACCTAACCAGCAGCCGGAGTGCGTGCTTTGTTTCGTTCATCTCCTGTGGGGGCGCGTCAGTGCACCCACTGGGTGTAGTCCCCGAGATTCGGGCCAACTGCTGAGTAGTCGGGTCGGATCTTCCTTGACGACTTCTTCCTTATTGATTTTCCTTTGTCTTCATGCTTGCAGGAGCCAATGCCGACTTGAGGGGGCAGCTCAGCGGGGCGCAGGCCGCCCTTCATGCCAAGGAAACCGAATACAACACCTTGGTCCTGGAGCTTGACCGCCTGGCCAAGAAATTGGCCGACCAGGAGGAGACCCACAAGGCGGCCCTAAAGAAGGCGCAGGACAGCGAGGACGCCCTGAAGGCCGAGTTCGAGACTGAAGCAGCGGGCTGGGCTGAGACAAAGCAAGCGCTGAACGAAGGCTTCGGTCGTATTGAGGATTTGATCGACGGTAAGCCGCCTTCCTCACTCCTTGCTTGCCCCTTGCCCCCTGATTTGTGTTCTGACTTGTGCTGCTTTTTGTTCTCTGCGCAGACTACTTTCCCGGCTACTCCGTCTTCGCCACCCAAACCATCGAGGCCCATCACGAGGCGTGTCGGCAGGCGGGGGCTGAAATCGCGCCCGATGCGAGCCGGACGCTGGAGGAGCAACTCTTGGCGGTCCAAGCCCGGCTGCAGCCGGCTCACCATATGCTCCGCCGCCTCCAGCGCGCCGGGGCGCAGGTGCTGGCCGCCCTCTGGCCAGGCGAGACGATTCCCCGCACCCCGAGTCGGACTGCCGACTGGCTGGAGGTTGCAGTTGGCCGCTTTGAGGCCTGGAAGGCATCGGCGGCCCGGCTTGGGGCTGGGCGGGCGCTGGAGTTCGTCCGAGCCTGGTATCCGGGGCTGAACCTGGACCAGCGGTGCACCTGGCGGCTGGAGGCCGACAAGGAGCTAGAGGAGGTGCGGCCGGCTATCGCTCAGCGTGCTTCGACGATTGCCGAGTTCACTGACATCAGTGTCTTTGCTCCTGAAATAAATGATGACGGCGTTGCCCGGCCGAGGAGTGGTTCGGGCTGGACCCGGCGGCGGGTGAGGACTCGGCAGAGGAGATCGCCTCCAGTGATGAAGGCGAAGACGACGAAGGAGAGGAAGGCGAAGACATTGAGCCGGCCGGTGAAGCGGTCAGCCAGCCTCAGCCTGACCGTGCCTCCAGCAACGAGGCGCGTGCAAGCACGCATTCTGCGGGAGGCGATGGTCATGCCGAGGTTCACCAGCCGGCCACTCCTCCAGCCGGCACTGCCATCTCCACCGACCTGCCCGACTCGCCAGTCGCTCACCTGGCTTAATCTGCCGTCCTTGCTTTTCCTGTTTGTTACCCTTTGAACAATTTTTATTAAACTTGCGCAGTTCCACCCACTGGGGGTGTAATCGAACTATGTTGAAAGCTGGCCTTTTGAAGGTCTTTTGTGTAAATATGATTGTGTGCGTGTTTGGTTTCCATTCACGTATACTTTTTATCCTTAGGTTGTTTCCTTTGCCGCCTTCCCCTTTTGGGGAGGCAAGTACTTGAGCTTTCTTAGATTGAAGTGAGGTGAATGGAAGCCTGCCGGCCGGCTACTCTGGTAGTCGGTCGGCGGTGGGAGAAAAACCGGCTTTTGTTATATTAGTCCGTTAGTCCCTAGCCGTTTTTCGTGTGGGCGTCCTTTCCTGCCTTTGACTCTTGCCAGCCGGACAGCCGGTTCTTCGAACTACGACTTTTGGCAAGAGAAGGCTTGGGTGCTGGCACACTACTTGTCTGACCGCGGGTAGGACTTCTAATATAACTCCAGGAGGCCAGTCCCCGGGCCGACTAGTCGAACCCGGTGCCGGACGAAAAAAGTAAATGTAATGACAAGGTCATAAGCATAATATTCTTCATTTAGAGATAAAGATGGCAGTCCCCGAGCTCTCCTCGAGGGGCCTATTGTCTCATACTTAGTACAAAAGTTAGCGTGATACATACTGCATTTCAACTGTAAAATCTTCGGAGGAGGTTGGCGTTCCATGGTCGTTCCGACTCCTTGCCGGAATCATCTCTCTTGCGTGCCTTCGGCTTTTGTGCGTCGATTAGGTAGTAGGAGTCGTTGCCTAAAGCTTTGCTGATGACGAAGGGGCCCTCCCAAGGGGCCGAGAGATTGTGTTGGCCGGCTGTTCGCTGGATCAGCCAGAGCACAAGATCGCCCTCTTGGAAGGATCTTAGCTTGACCTTCCGGCTGTGGTAGCGGCGCAGGCCCTGCTGATAGATGGCGGACCGGCTGAGGGATAACAGTCGGCCTTCCTCCAGTAGGTCGACACCGTCTTCTCGTGCTTCCTTGGCCTCCGCCTCCGTGTACATGGTTACCCGAGGCGAGTCGAACTCGATGTCGGTTGGGATGACCGCCTCGACACCATACACGAGGAAGAAAGGAGTGAAGCCGGTTGACTTGTTTGGGGTAGTGCGCAGACTCCAGAGGACGGTCGGCAGTTCATCAAGCCAATAGTCGGCCGAACGCTCCAGTGGTACGACCAGTCGGGGCTTGATGCCGGCAAGGATGAGGCCGTTCGCTCGCTCGACCTGGCCGTTTGACTGCGGGTGGGCAACGGACGCTAAGTCCAACCGGATGCCCTGCGTCGCGCAGAAACGTGCCAAGGCTCCCTTGGCGAAATTCGTGCCGTTGTCGGTGATGATGCTGTGTGGCACGTCGTACCGATTTGTTATATCTGCGATAAATGTCACGGCAGTCGGCCCATTCAGCTTCTTGATCGGCTTTGCCTCAATCCATTTGGTGAATTTGTCCACAGCGACAAGCAGATGTGTCATGCCGCCGCACGCCGTCTTGAATGGGCCCACGATGTCCAGTCCCCAAACGACGAAGGGCCAAGTGAGGGGAATGGTCTTGAGTGCAGAGGCCGGCATGTGTTGCTTGGAGCTGAAGAGTTGGCACCCTTTGCAATGTTTAACTAACTCCTTGGCGTCATCCAAAGCAGTCGGCCAAAAGAAATCATGGCGGAAAGCTTTGGCGACGAGTGATCTTGAGGCCGCATGGTGGCCGCATTCTCCTTGGTGGATGTCTCTGAGGATTGCAATGCCCTTCTCTTGCTCGACACATCGCTGGAGGACTCCAGTGACACTACGCTTGATGAGCTCTCTGTTGACGATTGTGTATGCTCCGGCTCGGCGTTGGACTTGCCTTGCCTCTGTTTCGTCAGCCGGCAGATCTTGGTTTATTAGGAAGTTGAGGATGGATTGATCCCAAGATGGAGCTACGACTTCTTCTATTGCCAACACGGCTACTGCGACCAGGGCGGGCGGGCTGGGTGGTGAAATGCTGGAGTCAGCCGCCGCCTGTTGTGTTGGCGCATTCTCTGGGCTGACTACCGCAGTCCCCGAGCCGGGTGTGGTGGTCCCCGGGTCGGGCATAACTACGGAAGTCCCCGAGCCGCCTACTGATGTCCCCGGGCCGACTATCAAAGTCCCCGAGTCACCCGCTTGGTTCTTCGAGCCGGACCCGGCTGCATCGGGGTCAGGCGGCACGAAGATGGAATCAGACTCTGGAGACGGCTTGATAGACGGCTTGAGGAGGCGTTGTAGAGAGACGCCGGTTGGTATTGCTTGCCGAGTGGAACCTATTTGAGCCAGGGCATCATCTGGCTCGTTGTCGGCTCGCGGTACATGGAGGAACTCGCATCCTTCAAAATACCCACTGATCTGCTGGACGAGGAAGCGGTAGCTTGCCATATTTGCGTCCTTGGCATCCCAGTCACCGGGTGATTGCTGGACCACCAAGTCCGAGTCGCCATAACATAGGATCTGGCGAATGCCCAGCTCTTTGGCAAGCCGGAGCCCGTGTATGAGCGCCTCGTACTCGGCCATGTTGTTGGAGGCGGCAAAGTGAATTTGCAGTCTGTATCTGAGCTTGTCGCCTTTGGGAGAGGTGAGGATGACGCCGGCTCCCAAGCCGGTGTGCATCTTGGACCCATCGAAGTGCCTGCGCCAATGAGTGGAGTCGGGAGCTGGCAGTAGGTACTGGGTCTCCGCCCAGTCGACAAGGAAGTCGGCCAATGCTTGGGACTTGATGGCGGTGCGAGGCTGGTAGAAGATCATGTAGGGGGCCAGCTCGATGGCCCATTTCGCCACCCGGTCGGATGCATCCCGGCTGCCTATGATCTCGGCCAGCGGGGCGGTGCATACCACCGTGATGGGATGCTCTTGGAAGTAGGGCTTCAGCTTCTTGGCGGCGAAGTACACTCCGTAGCACATCTTCTGGTAGTGCGGGTAGTTCTGCTTCGAGGTAGACAGCACCTCGCTCAAATAGTACACCGGCCTCTGGACCGGTTGGGCTCGGCCCTCTTCTGGGTGTTGGACTACGATGACGGTGCTGACCACCCGGCTGGTTGCGGCAATGTAGAGGAGCATGGGCTCTTTCTCAGTCGGCGCCGCCAGGACAAGCGGCGTGGCCAGCATCTTCTTTAGCTCGTGAAAAGCTTGGTCGGCTTGGTCATTCCACTCGAAGTGGTTGGTCTTATTCATGAGGCGTCGAGAGTCTGCTCGTGGGAGAAGGCCGGCTGCCAAGCCGACTTGCCGTCCCTCTGCTTCTTGGGTGCGGGCCGCCCTTCGGGCTGCTCGTCTTCGACTGTGGCCACCAGCCGACTGGTGGAGGGCGGCACGGGGCCCTTGCGCTTGTGGTCGTTCTAGTGTGGGCGTCGGCCGGAGTCCCCAGCCGGCGTCTTGGGCGCCGGGTTGAGTACTTTCCCGGACGCGTCTACCCGGAGTTCGGTCTTCATTGTAGAGTCGGCGATGGCGTACTTGTCCGCTATGACCAGAAGCTCGTCGAGGGTAGTCGGCTCATCGCAGAGGAGCTTGTGCTTGAGGAGGGTGCCTTCTCGGCACCCGGCAGTGAAGTATTCTATAGCTTGCACCTCGTGCGCCCCTTCGCAAGAGTTGTGGAGCTCGGCCCAACGCGTGAGGTAGTCGCGAGTGGAATCGATGGGGCCTTGCACGCACAAGGAGAGCTGTCTGGGCTTGGGAGCCCGCTTGTAGGTGCTGGTGAAGTTGCGGACGAAGGCTTCTGTGAAGTCTAGCCAGCTGTTGATGCTGTATGGCTTGAGGCTGTTGAGCCAGGTCCGCGCCGTGCCCTGCAGCATGAGGGGCACGTACTTCACGGGAATGCGCCTGTTGCCGTTGGCTATGCTAACCGCCGTGGAGTAGTCGATCAACCAATCTTTCGGCTTCACGGAGCCGTTGTACTTGGGCGTGTCTCTTGGGAGCGAGAACCCTTTGGGGAAAGGCTCGTCGCGGATGCGGGGGCCGAAGCAAGGCGGGCCGACATTGTCTTCTTCTTCCAGCGCCAGGGATCGCGCTAGGCGGTCGATCCGATGGCGGGCGTCGTTCTCGCCGACTCCTTCGCGGCGGCCTAGCCGACCGCTGAGAGTTGGATGCGCAACAGGCGGTGGGGTGGGATATCTCTCCCCACGGGGCCGAGGCGGAGGCGGGTTGCCCCGCCACTCCACGGCCCGGGGATGGCCTTCTGCATCTCGCTCGATGGAGATTCGGGTTAGGCTTCGGCTGGCAGCCGGCTCTTTCTCGCGCCACGCGCGGGCTTTGCCCACGGTCGGCGTCCGGGACGTCGCCCCGTGATCTCAGCTCGGGGGAGGGCTTTTCGCGCGGGCGTCGGCTTCGTGCCGCTGCGCGGCCCCATCAATTAGCTGCTGGATGCGTTTGGTCATGTGAGGGAGTTCTTCGGCCCCCAATCCGTCTAGCTCGTCTACGGCCGCCTGGGCGGCGCGCAGGTTCTCGAGCGGAGTGGCGTAGACTGGGCGGTCGACTCCTAGCGTATCGGCGACGACAGTGCCGCGCTGTCTGACAACGCCGGCCCGGCTGGGCCCGCCTGGGGGCGGCGTGCCAAAGGTGCCGCGGTCGGCTTCGCGCCGTTGGGCCTCAGTGAGGCGTCTCATGGAAGCCAGCTTCCAGCCCTCCGCGAGGAGGCCGAGGAGGCGAGCCTCCAGTGCTTCAGCGTCGGCATCGGCCGAGAGGGGGATGGACAAGTCGTGGACCGCCGCATGCGGGGCGTCATGGGCGCTCTTGTCAGAGGCGCCGTCGTGGCCGATGACCATCACCTCGGTGGTGACAGCGTCGCAGCCATCGGCCCGGAGAAGTGGGTCGTTGTAGATCGTGATGTCGGTGGGGAAAGTGTCGAGTGAGGCCGTGTCGGAGTCGACAGGCATCGGATCGGTGGAGCCGACCGACTCCAAGTCCACAGCAGGCTCGCCGGAGATGCAGAGTTGGCCAAGGAGGTTGACGAGGCGGTCGGTGCCCGCGTCGGAGGCGAGCTCGTCGGAGATGAGGGTCTTGTCAAGGAGATTGGCGAGGCCGCTCGCTGCACAGACATTGGTGACGCCTTGCAGCGCATCGTGGCAAGCGCCATCGGGCGTGCCGGGCTGGCTATGCTCGCTGGGGAGGAAGAGGGTTCCCGTCCAGAACAGGTCTTCGGACGACGGTGCACCTGAACCCACGGTGGGCGCCAAATGTCGGGTGGTAGGTGCGACATATGCCAATGGGTGGCTTATCATTGTGGGAGCCAGTAAGACGTCGCCGGTGCCTGGAAACGGGATGAGGCGAAGACATGCATGCCGGCGAATCTTACCCAGCTTCGGGGCTCTCCGTGGAGATAACACCCCTGCTGCTGCTCTGTGGGGTCTCCGCATGATCACTAGATGAAACAAGTAGCCACACGATGCTCCTTGAGCTGTTTGGCGAGAGGAGGAAGAAGGGCTCGGCTCGCTCTCTTCTACTCCCTATGTGGTGTCTAAAACTAGCAGGGATCCCCCCTTTGCATGGGTGTCCCGGGGGGTTTATATAGGCCTACCCCCCGGGGGTAGAATGGTAATCCAGCTGGGCGTGGGGCCCAACCGTCTGTGTCTACACTCTCCGGCTTCTGCGCCGGCTGTTGGGGCCCGCCGGCTGCCGGCTCCTTGGTCGACAGGCAGGCCCCACTGTCCAGGGCCCGGTCAGGGGCTGGTTACTGTTACCCAATTCTGCTGATGAGGGCTTCGCCGAGGTGGGCGTGGCTACAGTGTCGCCGTCCGGCGAGTGATCGCTGTAGCCTCACCGCGTCTTGTCTCCTTAATGGGGTGTCTCCCTCGAGGGAGGTGGCAAGCCGGCTATGGAGAGCCGGCTTTGTCTTGGGCCGACTGGGGGAGGCCTGGCCGCCTTCAGGTGTCTCTCTGCCCGAAGGGGCCCACCGCCCGTGGGCCGCACTGGCAGCCCGTCGTGGATGACATCAGGGTCAACGTGGCAACAGTGCCGCGCCGGACGGGCCATGGCCACCCGTACGGCGCACGGTGCCGGGCGTGCTCCGGGATTCGGGGGTGGCAGGCTTTACTGTAGCCACGCCCTGTCACATCGCCGTTATGTGGATGCAGACTTCGAGGGTACGATCTTGACCGCTTTGTGGGAGCCGGCCTCTTGGAGTCGGCCTTCTCGCGGCCGGCTTCTTGGAGCCGTCCCTCCCGCGGCTTTCGTCATGAGGGCTGTAGTCGGGCCACCTTCCGATAGTCGGCCGGGAAGATAGCCGACAAGGGGAAGGCGGCCCCGCATCTTGGATTCTTGAGGGCCGGATCGGCTCGTAATTTTTTTAGAAGGGCCAGTGGAGCCGGCTAGGCTACCCGTGGTCATTTACTCCGACACTGATCGAGGCCGAGAAGAGGGCGGCCATGGAGCGCACCGAGCGGGAGAAGTATGAGGCCCAGGTTGGCAAGGTGCAGCAAGAGCTCGAGGTTCTCATGAAAAAACATGAGAGTTTGGAGCTTGACTCAAAGACGCGAGTGTCCGAGCTCGCGGCGGCTATTGAAAATGCCAAGTCTGCCAAGGCCGAATCCGAGAAGACCCTCCAGGAGTTGGATGAGGTGAAGAAGATAGCGGTGGGTAAGGCATTCTTTATGCAAAGCAAACACATAAACGTGAGTTACTTGTTACTTACCCGAATCTGAAGCTCTCCAGGAGCGTTCGCAGATCTTCCCCGGAGTGTGTCTGATGCCGCCGCATTCTATCGAGCCGAGGAGGGCAGCTCGATAGAGAAGGTGTTCTGGTCTTAGTATGCTGAGGCTGGACACCCCATGCCCCTAAGCGACCAGCTGAAGCAACTGGTCGAGCTCCACAAGGCGGCCGAACAGGCCATGAAGGGCCTTATAGTTCGGCTGTGGCCTGGAGAGGCTCTGCCTGGGAGCTATTTCGGGCTGGTGCGGCGGCTGGTGGAGGCATGTCCAAGGCTCGAAGTCATCAAGCGCTCCGTCTGTGTTGAAGGTGCCCGTAGGGCCCTTGCCCGTGCTAAGGTGCATTGGGGCAAGCTGGATGCTGAGAAGCTTGTGAAGGACGGGCCACCGCCGGGGAAGGAGCATCGCAAGCCTGAGAATTATTATAAGGATGTTTTGAAGGGTGCCTGCCTTGTGGCGGATGAATGTTCTAGGGATGTAATTTTTGAGTGAAACTTGCTCGTTGTCATGTGTGCTGAAAACTTGTTCATGTGCGCTAAGCAATGCTGTTGGAATTTAAAATATTACCTTCTATGCGGCTGTTTATCAATTCTGAGAGATGGCGAGTCGTCGGCTTCTGCCCCCGTGCCGCTAGTGCTGGGGTGTTCGGGGATAAACCTGAGCGCTCTTTTTCCCATGTTTGGGTCCTTCGAGGGAGGCGCTCAGCCCAACGAACAAGGCAATCGGACTATAATGCGTGAACACTCTCACTTAGCCATAGAATTCTATAATTTTAAATTTCGGCGAAGCCCCTGGTATCCGGAAGACCGAGTTCGGGGCGCTATCCACGCCTTGGCCGGACAGAGCCGACTCCTCACACTAAGCGACATAAGTCTTTAGGGACTTGAAAAACCTCTCGAACAGCGACCAGCTCTTGCTTCATCATGACAGTCAGTTTTAGCTTTCTCCACTGAGGTGCTCGACCCAGCTCAACTGGGGCACAATCGCAGTGGTTCTCCAAGTGCTACCTTAGCCGATATAGCGGAACATAAGGCACCAAAACATAGGAGCCGGGCAAACCCAACTATTGACCCAAGACATGATTCGTAGCCGATGCATATAATGCTATAAGTTCGGGGTGCCGCACTTGTTAAAGTGTTTGGACTTCTCACACCATATTGAGGGGTACTAAAGCCCCTGGCGTATTTTGGCCGTACCAAGGTGTACGGGTGCAACATGTCGTTAAGGAACATATATATATAAAAAGAGTAATGCAAAAATAGACAAAAGCTATGCATTGTTTATTAAAAAGGGCTGCGATCAAAGCAGAACGATACAAATAATGCGATAAGCAAAAGGTTGGACTATTTAACATGTCTCTTCCAGGGGCAGGCTACGGAATGGTATGCGAAACAGGTATACTGCTCGTGATAGAGACCACATGGGAGTTCCGTAATGCGGCGTGGCTTGTCTGCTTCCCTGGTTCTTGCATTGTTTGTGCGGCAGTTGAACTGCCGAACAGGCCTTCCGAAGAATGGAGTCCCGAAAGTAAGAGAAAATTAAAAAATTGGCAGCCCCTAGTGCGGTTTAAGCCATGTTTCGGGCGTGCCGTGATGGTGCCCCTCCCCCTGTACCCATGGTATTTCTAGAGCGTAGTTATGTATGCGAAGCACTGGCGTCACCTTTTTGTGAGGACTGGGGTTGGGGCCGCATTGCTACGCCTGCTCGGATCGTGCCAAGCGGTCTTGTTGTAGGTTACTCTGGGCGCGCTTGATGGTGTCTGGTCATTTAATGGCCGGACTGGAGAACTTCCTGGAGAGGCTGCTTTGTACTTCTGCTGCAAGGGCCGCCGTATGCTCCTCCGTTTGGAGGGAGCGTTTGGTGTTTCCATTGACCGTAATTACTCCTCGAGGGCCTGGCATTTTGAGCTTAAGGTATGCGTAGTGCGGTACCGCATTGAACTTGGCGAATGTGGTTCGCCCGAGCAGTGCGTGATAGCCACTGCGGAATGGGACTATGTCGAAGATTAACTCCTCGCTTCGGAAATTATCCGGAGATCCGAAGACCACTTCAAGTGTGACTGAGCCTGTGCAGTTGGCCTCTACACCTGGTATTACGCCTTTAAAGGTCGTTTTGGTGGGCTTAATCCTCGAGGGATCTATGCCCATTTTCCGCATTGTATCTTGGTAAAGCAGGTTCAGGCTGTTGCTGCCGTCCAGAAGGACGCTAGTGAGATGAAATCCGTCAATAATTGGGTCTAGAACCAATGTGGCGAATCCGCCATGATGGATGCTAGTGGGATGGTCCCTTCGATCAAAGGTGATCGGGCAGGAGGAGCATGGGTTGAACATTGGGGCGACTGGCTCTACTGCGTATACGTCCCTTAACGCGCGCTTCCGCTCCCTTTTGGGGACATGGGTTGCGTATATCATATTCACCGTCCGCGCTTGTGGGGGAAAACCCTTCTGTCCACTGTTGTTCGGCGGCCGGGGCTCCTCGTCGTCATCTCTATGCAGCCCCTTGTCTTCATTTTCGGCATTTAACTTGCCTGCCTGCTTGAACACCCAACAATCCCTGTTGGTGTGATTGGCTGGCTTTTCGGGGGTGCCATGTATCTGGCACAAGCGGTCGAGTATTCGGTCCAAACTGGACGGGCCCCTAGGATTCCTTTTAAATGGCTTTTTCTGCTGACCGGATTTAGAGCCTCTGAATCCGGCATTAATTGTCGTATCCTGGTATCCGAATTACCAGGGTTCCTGGTCATATTGTTGCTACGAGCAAGCCAGTTGTCTTCTCCCGCGCAAACGTGGGTCATGAGTGTCGTGAGTGCTGCCATAGACTTCGGCTTTTCCTGTCCAAGGTGCCGAGCAAGCCACTCGTCACGGATATTGTGCATGAAGGCTGCTAGGGCCTCAGCGTCCGGACAGTCGACTATTTGATTTTTCTTTGTTAGGAACCGTGTCTAGAATTGCCTGGCCGATTCCTCTAGCTTCTGAATTACGTGACTTAGGTCATCGGCGTCTGGGGGTCGCACATAAGTGCCCTGGAAATTGTCGAGGAATGCGGCTTCCAGGTCCTCCCAACAACTGATTGATCCTATTGGCAAGCTGTTAAGCAAATGCCGAGCTGGTCCTTTAAGCTTGAGTGGGAGGTATTTGATGGCGTGGAAATCATCTCCGCGGGCCATGTGGATATGAAGGAGATAATCCTCGATCCATACCGCATGATCTGTTGTGCCATCATATGATTCGATGTTTACGGGTTTGAAACCCTCGGGGATTTGATGATCCATTATTTCGTCTGTGAAGCATAGTGGGTGTGCGGCGCCTCTGTACTGGGCTATATCACGACGTAGCTCCAATGAGCTTTGTCTACTGTGTTCGGCCCTGCCGAGTTTGTGGCCGGGGTGATGGTTACCGTCTCGAGTCGTGGGGCACCCACGCGATCTGTAGATCGATCTTGTTTGCCTTGCCTTGTCCTCCAACATATCTCGCAAGTCTGGTGCATTTTCCCGTGCCTTGGTACTGTCACACCATAGCTAGTTCAAGCATTAGAGTGTGCATCATGTTTAATTTTCTTTTAAGTTTGAAATGGGGATGACAGAACCCCCAACACACCCCTGGAAACAACTAGGGTTTACTAAAATTATTTTCAATGAACCTGAAATGCCCTTCTAAAAAGTTCACTCTCTTTGTCTTGGGTTGGAACCTCTGGCAAAATTGGTGCACAATTTTCTAGGTGGACAAAAGGTCATTGAATTAAATCAGAAGTATTTGATTTTGGGCATTTAAATGCTATAAATAATTTAAATGCTCAAATAATTCTGGAAATAAATGTTTGCTGTTGGAGATATTCTAAACAGAGCCCACAATTATTTTCAGGATTTTTGGAAACGTTTTAGTATTTTTAATAAAGCCCAACAGTTGCAGAAAAAAATAGAAAACAGAAACAAATAAGAAAAAGAGAGAGAGGGAAACCCACCTGGGCCTTACCTGTGCTGGCCCAGCCCACCTGGCTCGGCCCAGCCGACTGGCCTTGCCAGTCGTCCTCCTCCTCCCGCCAGGAGGACGAGGAGCGCGTGGCCGGCGCCCGCGGCCACACGCCGGCCACCTCCTGCTTCTGCCGACGCCCTGGAGGCGTCTAGGGGTGCCACGCCGACCCCCACATCCCCCTCTCTCCCTCCCTCACTCTCCCCCTCGTCTCCCTCACCCTCTCCCGCGATGGCCGAGCGCGATACTCGCCGCCGTTCGCCGTAGTCGTCACTAGAGCCACCCCCTCGCCTCTCCGACAAGCCCATTAGCTCCGCGCTGCCGTCCTCGACCTCCACGTCGACTCACGCGATGCCGGACGCCTCCAAGCACCTCCCCGACGCCTTCTTCTTCCTCGGTCCGCCGAGATTGTCGGCAACGCCCCGACAACGTCCGACCTCCCCCGAGCCCGCTGAGACGCGTTCTGCAACCGCTGTGAGCCCATCTTTCTCCCGCCCCTCTCCCCGCGCTTGTCCGCATCCTCCAACCCCATCTGCCATCGAGGCCGAGAGCTCGGCACCACCGGCCATGTCGCCGCCATGGCTACAGGCGCGTAAGCTCGAATCCGAGCACGCCTTCGTCTTCCACGCGCTCCCAGGAGCCCGTAGCACCATTCCACGCGCCTCGCCGTGCCCCACAGCCTCGGTTTCGGCCTCGCCCGAACTCCGGCGGCCGCCAAGGTCGTTGCCGGCGACGTTTCCGGCCACCCTAGCTCCACCCACTGCCACCACTCGATGCGGTTTGCTCCCAGCTATGCGTAGATGCTCTCCGCCTTCGTTTTGGTTGCCGGAGCACAAAACCCGCAGCCCTCCGCCGCGTCTGGCCTCGCCGGCGGCTAAACTCCAGCGAGTTTGACTCAGTTTGACCCCTGTGTGGGCCCAGGTAGACCCCCCTAGGTCTATGACAGGTGGGGCTGGTCTGCTAATTAGTTTAGGATTAGTTTTAACTAAGTTTAATTAGTTCAGTCACTGACATGTGGGCCCAGGCCCCACTGACAGCTAATTAGTGTTAATCTAATTCTGTTAACTAGTTGTGACACTAGCAGAGAGGGCCCACCAGTCAGGTTTGACCTCGCCGACCCAGTTGACCCGCTAACGTCACATCTATGTCATGCTGGCGCATTAATTCAATTACTAGATTTATTCTTTAATAGGAAATTCCAGAAAATAGTCAAAACTTCTAAAAATCATAGAAAATCAACCATAGCTCCAAATGCAAAGATTTATATATGAAAAATGATCAGAAAAATTCAATCTATCCATCTGTAATGGTTTCATGCATGACAAAAGAAGTTAACCTTGCTGTTTAAGAAGAATAAGGTGATGCTCTATTAAGGCCATGTTTAATGCGCTAATATTTGAATCTTTGATTCAAATGAGTTCATCCCCTTCTGTTTTAGCTTCCATTAGGCCAAGACACTTTCATATTGCCATGTCATAGCATGCATCTTATTGTTGCATATTGCCATGTGTTGATTATGCTTCGGTGTGTCTTTTGTGGTAGGTTCTGCCTCCGAGGATAACCCCGAGTATCCGTCTGAAGGGTAGTACCCTACTACCACTACAACACGCAAGCAACCCATTGATCATTCCGATACAAACCCATGTTCTCGCTTCTGCTCTTGTTTACTGCATTAAGACAACGCGATTCAAACTGATGTGTGCTACGGTAGTTGAACCCTTATCCTCTGCATGACCTATCATTGCCACAGTAACTAGATGAAACCCACTAGCATGTGTAGGAGTTGATTGAGCCATGTATGTGATTCCTACCTTGCTATGCCTGCTATGCTTAGAGTTGTGTCAGGTCTGGTTCATCTGGGTGATGGGCTAGAGTGATATGATTATGTCGGTAATATGAGGGATGTGTTGAACATGTTTTGGTAAAGGTATCGATGAGAGGCCATGTAGGAGTACATGGTGGGTTGTTTCATTGAGACCATCCATAAGAACTGAGATCTGTATGTGTGATTTAAGATGCAGTTACTACCGTACATTGGGCCCGAAACCAATGGACCCTCTCGGCTTCTTAAATACCTTAGTACTCTGTCCAGGAGTTGCAAATAGTTTCTGGTGTTTGTAAGTTATGTGTTGGCGGCCGTGCGTAGCGTTGACCCTAGGGGTGAGCTATGTTGCGGTAGATACACCGTGGCACGGTGTACCGAGTCACCCGTTTGTTGTCTCGGGAACCCTGTTCACATCGTTCGGGCCCGTATGTGGAAACCTCGGCCAGACTCCCTGCGGATGGAACCTGGATAGGCGATACACCTGGACCAGAGACTTAAGTGTTTAGGTAGGCCGCGGCCGACACCCTCGCTGGGCTTCCGCTTGAAGGTTGCCGAGTACATGTCGTGTAAACGGCGGTAAGTGGTGAAAGCGTGTATGAAGAAGTATACCTCTGCAGGGTTAACTTCATCTATTCGAATAGTCGCGTCCGCGGTAAAGGACTACTTGGTTGCCTATACAGTTCATAGACAAGTTACTGGATACTACTAAAAGACTCAAGATAAATGTGAGTACCGAGGATGGCCCTCTCATAGGATGACGAGAGAGGATCCCCGGTGGAGTATTGTGTTGGTGAGTAGTGGACTCGTGTGCGAAAACTATTTTACTAGTGGAGTACCGTAGGATATCTTAGCCAAGAGTCAAACATGGCTTGCTGCAATAACCCCACCACCTTCTTGAGAATGAGCATGTATATTAGGTTCTGATGTAAGACTTGTTGAGTACCTTTGTACTCATGTTTGCTCAATTACTGTTTTCAGACGACAACACTGCCCCCTCCAATGGGTTCTACGTAGACCTTGACGTCGACGAGTGACTAGCCACTCAGGTGGTGATCCTGGCCATGGAGGGCCCTATGTAGATAGACAGGCTTCGAGAAGCCTTCTTTCTTTCTAGTGTCTGTACTCAGACTAGTTGCTTCTGCATGTGCTTGTATGATTGTATGACTTGAGTGTCGGGTCATGTGACCCCTATTTGTATGAACTTGTTATGTATGGCTCTCTGGAGCCTTTAAATAAAGTACTTAAGTTGTAGAGTTTTGTTGTGATGCCATCTTGTATGTACTCATATCGGGCATATTGTGTGTATGATTGAAATGCTTGGTATGAGTGGGATCCGACAATCTAGTTGTTTATCCTTGGCAGCCTTTCTTATGGGGAAATGTAGTCTAGTGTTCCTCGAGCCATAGTAGTCCGCTACAGCCCGGTTCACCGGAGTCCTGCTAGCCCAGCACTACTGCTCAGCACACTTGACTAGCCGGCATGTGTTTCACGTCATTCCTATGTCTTTCCCTTCGGGGAAATGTGACGCGGTGACATCCGGAGTCCTGCCTAGCCTGCTATAGCCCGGGTTCCCCGGAGTCCTGTTAGCCCAGTGCTACAGCCCGGAATCACTCGCTGATGACCGACATGCTCGATGTGATTCATGTATGCGTGTCTCCATAGGTCTGTGCCGCTTTGGGTTCACGACTAGCCATGTCGGCCCGGGTTCTCTGTCATATGGATGCTAGCGACACTATCATATACGTGAACCAAAAGGCGCAAACGGTCCTAGGCCACGGTAAGGCGACACCCGTGGGATACCGTGCGTGACGCCGCAAAGTGATATGAGGTGTTACCGGCTAGATTGACGTGGCTTGGAATCGGGGTCCTGACAGCGTTGGCATCAGAGCCGGACTGCCTGTAGGTTCGTTGAGCCAAACTGGTCGATGTCGAGTCTACAAATGCTTTAGTTATATGTAGGGGAATTGATTGTGGGAGGGAACGTAAGGCTCTTTTACTCCTTTACCTTATGCCCTCTGCTCTGAGTCATTCTCGTCTCATTCAACGTGGGTTAAGGACTAGGCTCTCTTCTTCTATCAGGTTCACGTGTTACTAATCCGTAGTAGCTTATAGGATTGTTGTTACAAGTCCCAGTTCACTTTCTACTATTTTTAGTATGTTGCTAATTGGATCAGAACCTTGATATGATGTTGTTGAGTGGTATTGCAAATTGTTGTGGATGTCTCAAATCTTTTTCTGGGCATTTACAGCTGTTATGTTGTCCAATTTTCCCTAGAAATTCTAATGTCTTTGCTTGTGGTTGTGCTTTCAGATGGCCAACCATGCTCAAAACCAAGTGGTTCGCCTGACCCGGTGCCTCGACGTGCCCGGTCATACTGCTATGTTAGTCCTGGTAATGATCGAGACGGGTTACCGTTGGTATCCCGAATACACCGTCGAAGAGCAATTCTGAGACTTTAATCAAAGCCAATATTTCTGCACTATCAGGATATTTCCTTCTTATCCTGGATCTACCGAGCCCCTTCACTGTTCCTATGGACTCGGGCTTACTGTTGAGATAGCTGTGCAGGATGCTTCCTATTCCATGATGACCATCATGCGAGTCCGGACTGGCCTGTTTCGGAACACCGACTTCCGTTACATGCGAGCTTCACTTCCGGGAGCACAAGGGTATCTTCAGGCTATCTATTCTGACTCCACTCAGGAGGACTCATTAACTCGTACCACTACCGAGATGCTTGAAGATAAGGACCGAGAGAATCGGGCCTTGAGGCCGGAGCTTTTCAATACCCGTGCTGATCATTGGGCCACATTGACTCGGTTTGCACCTGCGGTGCAAGATGGATGTATGGATACAAGGGATCTGTATCCTGTGAGATCTGTTCTGCCAGACTTGGTGGATTGGCGTGATGTGGGAGGCATCACCCCACCCCGTGGTCCCCGCAGGCCACCGTTTGTTGGTCCAAGACCTCATCCTAGCCCCTATGGTCCACAGGCTCCTCAGGACCGTCTGTTCCCGGATGATCACGTTGAACTTCCAGGCTATGGAGGTGACTTCTATGAGGACTACTACGGAGCTGTCTGAGTTAGTAGTAGTATCACTAGTATTGTAGTAGTTGTATCTCCACTGTCCTGCGTGACTTGTGGAATATGACTTTGTGTGTAGTCAATTCCGGAGGTGTAGACAAATAATGTATAGGAGCTTGGAATGCCTCAGATGAGATTTAACGTCTTTCATCATAGTTGTACTGTAGCCTCGGCTTGTACTAAACTATGTATGATGTGTATGACCGTTGGTATATATATGGCAGTTTTATATTACCATGACATATGGATGAACATCTCTGCATTCTGTGTTATCCATTACATTCTGCACTTCCTTGCTAAGTTTGAGCCATCCTTATCTAAACCTTTGTCTTGTTATCTCCTAGGATGGTCAACACCCGCAGCAACCCTGCTGCCTCGGAGCAGGGGGAAGCCAGTGCAGCTAGGGGTGAAAATCTGCCTCACCCGCCTTCTCTGGCCGAAGTGATGCTGGAGGCGGAAAGAAACAAGCGTGAGACTAACCGCCTGCTAGAGCGGATTGAGCAGAACACTACACGCCATCCGTGAAATGACTTGGTGTCAATTAATGACTTTATCAAGCTGTACCCACCAAAGTTTAACCATTCCGTCGAGCCCCTCGACGCGGAGACTGGCTTCGCAGCATTACCCACAAGCTACGTTCTGCCAACGTAGCCGAAGCCGACAAGGTTACTTATGCTGCCTACCTCGAAGGCCCTGCTAGCCTCTGGTGGGAAAACTTCGAAGCTATGCGCCCGGTCGGCCAAATTACTACTTGGGCTGAATTCAGTGAAGCTTTCCGTGAACATCACATTCCGGAAGGTCTCATGGATCACAAGAGGGAGGAGTTCTGCAATTTCACCCAAGGAAGACTGACTGTGGATGCATATAGTCGTGAATTTGGGAATCTGGCATGTTATGCCCCTGAAGAGGTATCTACTGACGCTAAGAAGCAGGCAAGGTTCCGCAAGGGACTTAGCCCTGAGCTTCGCCGCGATCTTCGTCTGCACGAGTGCACCTCCTTTCAGAAGTTGGTCAACAAAGCCATCAGTGCTGAGATAGGCCAGACTGATTATGATGCTTCACGCAAGCACTCCCGTGATTTTGGCTCTTCATCCGGCAATGGAGCTCAGAAGCGCCGAGTGTGGATCCCAAGCACGACACTGCCACCCAGGTTCATCCCAAGGCCATCCTTTGAGGCGCCTTGTCCCAACCAGCAATTTGCACCGCCCAAGCCCTATGGTGGCCCCCCTGCTAATGCTGCTCCACGCCCCAATGTGGTGACGTGCTTCAAGTGTGGAGAGCCGGGTCACTATAGTCGAGAGTGTCCGCAGAACAACCCTAATCAAACTGGAAAGACCGTTGGCCGTGGTAAGCCCGTGGGAAAGACATTCTATGCCAAGCCGGCCACCACTGCCCATGGCCATGTCAACTATGTTTCAGCCGAGGAGGCTCATGAGGATCCTAACGTCGTCCTTGGTACGCTCCTTGTTAACTGCCATCCGGCATCTGTTCTTTTCGATACTGGAGCATCTCATTCATTCATATCCGAGAACTATGCTCGAATGCATAACACGACATTCTGTGACATGCCCACTTCCATGGTAATTCAAACTCCGGGTTCCAAATGGCAAACTTCTAGAGTAAGCCATGGGAACGAAATTCTTGTCGATAGACTTGTCTTCCTTCCTTCCTTAATAGCTATCAAGTCCTCGGACATAAACATCATTTTGGGTATGGACTGGATGTTAGCTCATTATGCTAAGATTGATTGTGCCACTAGAACTGTTCAACTTACTCACCCATCGGGCAAGACAGTCAATGTCTTAACTGGAGTGGCCAAGCGCCAGCTTTACTCCCTAAATGCCAACCCCCTTCCAGACCTTGAGGATGTTCCGGTAGTCTGAGACTTTCCGGATGTCTTTCCAGAAGAACTGTCAGGTGTTCCATCTGGCAGGGATGTTGAGTTTGTGATAGACCTTGTTCCAGGAACCGTTCCAATTTCTAGAAGACCCTACAAGATGGCACCCTTAGAACTAGCTGAGCTTAAGAACCAACTCGATGAGTCCTTAAAAAAGGGTTTCATCCATCCTAGTTCCTCTCCTTGGGCTTGCCCTGTCCTCTTCGTCAAGAAGAAGGATGGAACGGATTGAATGGTTGTAGATTACCGACCTGTCAACCCGGTCACCATCAAGAACAAGTATCCGCTTCCCAGGATCAACGATCTGTATGATCAACTCGCTGGATCCTCAGTCTTTTCCAAGATGGATTTGAGGTTGGGCTACCATCAAATCAAAATCAGAAACGAGGACATTCCCAAAACGGCCTTTGTTACTCGTTATGGCCAATATGAGTACACCGTTATGTCCTTTGGTTTAACCAATGCCCCAGCAACCTTCTCCCGGTTAATGAACTCGGTCTTCATGGAGTATTTGGATAAATTTGTCATAGTATACCTCGATGACATACTCATCTACTCCAAGAATGAAGAGGAACATGCCGAACATCTAAGGCTGGTATTGATGAAACTTCGAGAGCATCGCCTTTATGCCAAATTCTCCAAGTGTGAACTGTGGTTGCCAGAAGTGACCTATCTAGGCCATGTAATCTCTGGTAAGGGTATTGCTGTCAATCCCGAGCGAGTTCAAGCCGTCCTTGATTGGACTCCACCTGAGACGGTCAAGCAAGTTTGGAGCTTCCTTGGCTTAGCGAGCTATTGCCGCCGCTTCATCGAGAATTTCTCCAAGGTTGCTAAACCTCTAACTGAACTCCTCAAGAAAGATAAAAAGTTCGAGTGGACTCTACAGTGCGAGTTCAGTTTTTAGGAACTGAAAAGACGCCTGACATCTGCTCCCGTACTGGTACCACCAGATTTCTCCAAGGACTTTATTATCTATTGCGACGCCTCACGATAAGGACTAGGTTGCATACTCATGCAAGATCGTCAGGTAATTGCCTATGCTTCACGGCAATTACACCCACATGAGGAAAATTATCCCACACATGATCTAGAGCTTGCAGCTGTAGTCCATGCACTCAAAACCTGGCGACATTACCTCCTCGGTAATCGTTGCGAGATCTTCACTGATCACCAAAGTTTGAAATATATCTTCACCCAACCAGATTTGAATCTCAGGCAAAGACGTTGGGTCGAGTTGATCTCGGATTACGACTTAGGAATAACTTACACGCCGGGCAAAGCCAATGTCATGGCTGATGCACTAAGTCGTAAATCCTATTGTAACAACCTGATGTTACAACAAAGTCAACCACTTCTCCATGAGGAATTTCGTAAGCCAAATCTTCACATTGTTCCTCAAGGATTCCTATCCACCCTGGTGGCGAAACCTACCCTTACGGATCAGATCATCAAGGCACAGAAGGTAGATCCGGGAATCTCCTATATTAAGAGAAACATTAAGAAAGGAGTCACGAATTGTTTCTCCATTGATGATTAAGGTGTCGTATACTTTGGAAATCGCCTAGTGGTTCCAAAGGCACGAAACCTAAGGCGACTGATCCTTAAGGAAGCTCATGAATCCCCTCTCACCATTCATCCCGGTAGTACTAAAATGTATCAAGACCTACGCCAGAGGTTTTGGTGGACTAGGATGAAGAGAGAAGTCGCTCAATACATTGCTAATTGCGACGTTTGTCGTCGTGTTAAAGCAGAGCATCAACGGCCTGCTGGCACCCTTCAACCTTTGGCTATTCCCGAGTGGAAATGGGATAAAATCAGTATGGATCTCATCACTGGGTTTCCCAGGACCAAGAGAGGGAATAATGCCATCTTTGTCGTGATCGACCGTCTTTCCAAAGTAGCCCACTTTCTACCTGTTCATGAGAGTATCACCACTAGCCAGCTAGCCGATTTATACATCTCCCGAATAGTGTGTCTTCATGGTGTTCCATTGGAAATTAACTCAGACTGTGGGAGTCCCTTCACCTCTCGATTTTGGGAAAGTTTCCAAAATGCTATGGGAACTCATCTCTCCTTTAGCACCACCTTCCATCCTCAGTCAAGTGGTCAAGTAGAACGAGTCAATCAAATTCTGGAAGATATGCTCCGAGCCTCTTTCATCTTGTTCGGAATGGGTTGGGAGAATTGCCTTCCATTCACGGAGTTTGCTTATAACAATAGTTATCAAGCCATCTTGGGCAAGGCTCCTTTCGAAGTTCTCTATGGACGAAAATGTCGAACGCCTCTTAACTGGTCAGAAACCGGGGAAAGACAACTCTTTGGCCCGGATATGATTCAGGAAGCAGAAGAACAGGTTCGCGTTATTCATGATAAATTGAAAACAGCCCAATCTCGTCAAAAGAGTCAATATGATCGCAAACATAAGCCTATGACTTATGAAGTCGGCGAGAAGGCTTACCTTCGGGTTACTCCGTTAAAGGGAACCCATCGTTTTGGTATCAAAGGCAAATTGGCTCCTCGTTACATTGGACCCTTTCGCATTCTTGCCAAACGGGGAGAAGTTGCCTACCAATTGGAACTACCTTCGCATCTTTCCAGATTTCACGATGTCTTCCACGTTTCTCAACTCAGGCGTTGCTTCGCGGATCCTATCCGTGGAGTGGACGACGAAACGCTTGATCTACAAGATAACCTCTCATATCGGGAATATCCCGTTCGTATCCTTGATCAAGCCGAGCGTACCACTCGACATCATAATATCAAGTTTCTCAAGGTTCAATGGTCACACCATTCCGAGAAAGAAGCCACTTGGGAAAGGGAGGATCGTCTTTGCCTCGAGTACCCCACCTTCTTTCCGGAGGATCCTAAATCTCGGGACGAGATTCTTTTGAGTGGGGGTGAGTTGTCACACCCTAGCTAGTTCAAGCATTAGAGTGTGCATCATGTTTAATTTCCTTTTAAGTTTGAAATGGGGATGACAGAACCCCCAACACGCCCCCTGGAAACAACTAGGGTTTACTAAAATTATTTTCAATGAACCTGAAATGCCCTTCTAAAAAGTTCACTCTCTTTGTCTTGGGTTGGAACCTCTGGAAAAATTGGTGCACAATTTTCTAGGTCAACAGAAGGTCATTGAATTAAATCATAAGTATTTGATTTTGGGCATTTAAATGCTATAAATAATTTAAATGCTCAAATAATTCTGGAAATAAATGTTTGCTATTGGAAATAGTCTAAACAAAGCCCGCAATTATTTTCAGGATTTTTGTAAACGGTTTAGTATTTTAACTAAAGCCCAACAGTTGTAGAAAAAAATAGAAAACAGAAACAAATAAGAAAAAGAGAGAGGGAAACCCACCTGGGCCTCACATGTGCTGGCCCAGCCCACCTAGCTCGGCCCAGCCGACTGGCCTTGCCAGTCATCCTCCTCCTCCCGCCAGGAGGACGAGGAGCGCGTGGACGGCGCCCGTGGCCACACGCCGGCCACATCCTGCTTCTGCCGACGCCTCGGAGGCGTCTAGGGGTGCCACGCCGACCCCCACGTCCCCCTCTCTCCCTCCCTCACTCTCCCCCTCGTCTCCCTCACACTCTCCCGCGATGGCCGAGCGCGATCATCACCGCCGTTCGCCGTAGTCATCACCAGAGCCACCCCCTTGCCACTCCGACAAGTCCATTAGCTCCGCGCTGCCGTCCTCGACCTCCTCATCGACTCACGTGATGCCGGACGCCTTCTTCTTCCTCGGTCCGCCGAGATCGCCGGCAACGCCCCGACGACGTCCGACCTCCCCCGAGCCCGCTGAGACGCGTTATGCAACCGCTATGAGCCCATCTTTCTTCCGCCCCTCTCCCCGCACTCGTCCGCGTCCTCCAACCCCCTCTGCCATCGAGGCCGAGAGCTCGGCTTCGCCGGCCATGTCGCCGCCGTGGCCACAGGCGCGTAAGCTCAAATCCGAGCACGCCTTCGTCTTCCACGCGCTCCCAGGAGCCCGTAGCACCATTCCACGTGCCTCGCCGTGCCCCGCAGCCTCAGTTTTGGCCTCGCCCGAACTACGGCGGCCGCCAAGGTCGTCGCCGGCGACGTTTCCGGCCACCCTAGCTACACCCACTGCCACCACTCGATGCGGTTTGCTCCCAACTATGCGTACATGCTCTCAACCGTCGTTTTGGTTGCCGGAGCACGAAACCCGCAGCCCTCCACCACGTCTGGCCTCGTCGGCGGCTAAACTCCGGCGAGTTTGACTCAGTTTGACCCCTGTGTGGGCCCAGGTAGACCCCCTGAGTCTATGACAGGTGGGGCCGGTCTGCTAATTAGTTTAGGATTAGTTTTAACTAAGTTTAATTAGTTCAGTCACTGACATGTGGGCCCAGGCCCCACTGACAGCTAATTAGTGTTAATCTAATTCTGTTAACTAGTTGTGACACTAACAGAGAGGGCCCACCAGTCAGGTTTGACCTGGCCGACCCAGTTGACCCGCTAACGTCACATCTATGTCATGCTGACGCATTAATTCAATTACTAGATTTATTCTTTAATAGGAAATTCCAGAAAATAGTCAAAACTTCTAAAAATCATAGAAAATCAACCATAGCTCCAAATGCAAAGATTTATATATGAAAAATGATCAGAAAAATTCAATCTATCCATCTGTAATGGTTTCATGCATGACAAAAGAAGTTAACCTTGCTGTTTAAGAAGAATAAGGTGATGCTCTATTAAGGCCATGTTTAATGCGCTAATATTTGAATCTTTGATTCAAATGAGTTCATCCCCTTCTGTTTTAGCTTCCATTAGGCCAAGACACTTTCATCTTGCCATGTCATAGCATGCATCTTATTGTTGCATATTGCCATGTGTTCATTATGCTTCGGTGTGTCTTTCGTGGTAGGTTCTGCCTCCGAGGATAACCCCGAGTATCCGTCTGAAGGGCAGTACCCTACTACCACTACAACACGCAAGCAACCCATTGATCATTCCGATACAAACCCATGTTCTCGCTTCTGCTCTTGTTTACTGCATTAAGACAACGCGATTCAAACTGATGTGTGCTACGGTAGTTGAACCCTTATCCTCTGCATGACCTATCATTGCCACAGTAACTAGATGAAACCCACTAGCATGTGTAGGAGTTGATTGAGCCATGTATGTGATTCCTACCTTGCTATGCCTGCTATGCTTAGAGTTGTGTCAGGTCTGGTTCATCTGGGTGATGGGCTAGAGTGATATGATTATGTCGGTAATATGAGGGATGTGTTGAACATGTTTTGGTAAAGGTATCGATGAGAGTCCATGTAGGAGTACATGGTGGGTTGTTTCATTGAGACTATCCATAAGAACTGAGATCTGTATGTGTGATTTAAGATGCAGTTACTACCGTACATTGGGCCCGAAACCAATGGACCCTCTCGGCTTCTTAAATACCTTAGTACTCTGTCTAGGAGTTGCAAATAGTTTCTGGTGTTTGTAGGTTATGTGTTGGCGGCCGTGCGTAACGTTGACCCTAGGGGTGGGCTATGTTGCGGTAGATACACCGTGGCACGATGTACCGAGTCACCCGTTTGGTGCCTCGGGAACCCTGTTCACATCGTTCGGGGCCGTATGTGGAAACCTCGGCCGGACTCCCTGCGGATGGAACCTGGATAGGTGATACACCTGGACCAGAGACTTAAGTGTTTAGGTAGGCCGCGGCCGACACCCTCGCTGGGCTTCCGCTTGAAGGTTGCCGAGTACATGTCGTGTAAACGGCATAAGTGGTGAAAGCGTGTATGAAGAAGTATACCCCTACAGGGTTAACATCATCTATTCGAATAGCCGCGTCCACGGTAAAGGACTACTTGGTTGCCTATACCGTTCATAGACAATTTAATGGATACTACTAAAAGACTCAAGATAAGTGTGAGTACCGAGGATGGCCCTCTCGTAGGATGACGAGAGAGGATCCCCGGTGGAGTATTGTGTTGGTGAGTAGTGGACTCGTGTGTGAAAACTATTTTACTAGTGGAATACCGTAGGATAGCTTAGCCAAGAGTCAAAGCTAGCTTGCTGCAATAACCCCACCACCTTCTTGAGAATGAGCATGTATATTAGGTTCTGATGTAAGACTTGTTGAGTACCTTTGTACTCATGTTTGCTCAATTACTATTTTCAGACGACAACACCGCCCCCTCCGATGGGTTCTACGTAGACCTTGACGTCGACGAGTGACTAGCCACCCAGGTGGTGATCCTGGCCATGGAGGGCCCTATGTAGATAGACAGGCTTCGAGAAGCCTTCTTTCTTTCTAGTGTCTATACTCAGACTAGTTGCTTCTGCATGTGCTTGTATGATTGTATGACTTGAGTGTCGGGTCATGTGACCCCTATTTGTATGAACTTGTTATGTATGGCTCTCTGGAGCCTTTAAATAAAGTACTTAAGTTGTAGAGTTTTGTTGTGATGCCATGTTGTATGTACTCATATCGGGCATATTGTGTGTATGATTGAAATGCTTGGTATGAGTGGGATCGGACAATCTAGTTGTTTATCCTTGGCAGCCTTTCTTATGGGGAAATGTAGTCTAGTTTTCCTCGAGCCATAGTAGTCCGCTACAGCCCGGTTCACCGGAGTCCTGCTAGCCCAACACTACTGCTCAGGACACTTGACTGGCCGGCATGTGTTTCATGTTGTTCCTATGTCCGTCCCTTCAGGGAAATGTGACGCGGTGACATCCGGAGTCCTGCCTAGCTTGCTACAGCCCAGGTTCCCCGGAGTCCTGTTAGCCCAGTGCTACAGCCCGGAATCACTCGCTGATGACCGACATGCTCGATGTGATTCATGTATTCCTGTCTCCATAGGTCTGTGCCGCTTTGGGTTCACGACTAGCCATGTCAGCCCAGGTTCTCTGTCATATGGATGCTAGCGACACTATCATATACGTGAGCCAAAAGGCGCAAACTGTCCCGGGCCACGGTAAGGCGACACCCATGGGACACCGTGTGAGAGGCCGCAAAGTGATATGAGGTGTTACCGGCTAGATCGATGTGGCTTGGAATCGGGGTCCTGACAGGTACGGGGTGCGGCTTGAGTGGAGGGACGAGAGGCCTCTCTGTCGCGGCCACGAGGTGGCCGATCGGCCGTATCGAGTGCAGGTGATGCAGGTTTAAGTGCTTCCTCCTCTAATCGGGGTAGCAACCTGCGCTTTGGGTAGCTCTTGGAGGGGCGTTCAAGTTTATGCTCTTCGGCCGCAAGGACTTCAGTCCATCTGTCGACTAGCAAATCTTGATCAGCTCTAAGTTGTTGCTATTTTTTCTTGAGGCTTCTTGCCGTGGAAATAAGCCTGTGTTGAAAATGCTCTTGCTCGACGGGATCCTCTGGCACGACGAATTACTATCGTCCTCGACCTCTCTGTCTGCCGCTCTCTCATGAGGGCTGGTTTCTCCATCCTCCTGTGCTAAATCTTGCTGGAGGGGGTTTTCTTTGGCACTTTCCGGAGTATTATTATCTCCCGTGCTGGAATCACCGTATTTGTTTTGGCGGGATTTTGAGAGGCGCCGCTGACGCCGGCGTTTAGGCTGTTTCTTGGAGGGGTCATCCTCCGCTGTTCCATCGCCATCTCCTTCTTTTGGGGTGTCCACCATGTATATGTCATATGACGAGGTGTCTTTCCAGGGCCTGATAGGCGCTGGTTCTTCATCGTCTCCTTCATCGGCGTCCATACCGTCGATGTCCTCGGAGTCGAAGTCGAGCATGTTGGTTAAATCGTCGACAGTGGCTACAAAGTGGGTGGTGGGTGGGCTTTGAATTTCTTCATCATCCGTACCCCAACCTTGCTGACCGTAGTTCGGCTAGGTCTCTCCTGATAAAGAGAGAGACTCCAGTGTCTTCAGAATATCGCCGAAAGGTGAGTGCTGAAAAATGTCCGCGGCAGTAAACTCCATGATCGGCGCCCAATCGGATTCGATCGGCAGGGGCGCGGAGGGTTCGGAGTCCGGAGAGGAGTCTGGCTCCTTGGAGTCACGAGTCTCGCGGAGTGCGGGGATGGTGTTCGGCTCAATCGCCGTTAGGATCACAGCCTCCAAGGCGGCGTCCAACCGCCCATCCTCGATCGGCGCAGTTGGCTCCGAATTAAGGGTCGAAGCTGATGCGGGTGCGGCCTCCAGGGCACTGTTTGGCGGCAGAGCTAGATCATGCTCATCGGGACAGTGCGGCGCACTCGGCAGTGGCTCAAATCCGTCGAAGATCAAGTCCCCGCAGATGTCAGCCGTGTAGTTTAAACTTCCAAATCTGACCAGACGGACAGGGGCGTAGCTTTCGATCTGCTCCAGATGGCCAAGTGAATTGGCCCGCAGTGCGAAGCCGCCGAAGACGAAGATCTGTCCGGGGAGGAAGGTCTCACCCTGGACTGCATCATCGTAGGAGCCATCGAGCCTAACGGCGACGACACAGAGGAACTCTCAATGAAAGCACCAATGTCGGTGTCAAAACCGGCGGATCTCGGGTAGGGGGTCCCGAACTGTGCCTCTAGGCCGGATGGTAACAGGAGGCAAGGGACACGAAGTTTTACCCAGGTTCGGGCCCTCTCGATGGAGGTAAAACCCTACATCCTGCTTGATTAATATTGATGATATGGGTAGTACAAGAGTAGATCTACCACGAGATTGGAGAGGCTAAACCCTAGAACCTAGCCTATGGTATGATTGTTGTGGATGTTTTCCTACGGACTAAAACCCTCCGGTTTATATAGACACCGGAGAGGGTTAGGGTTACACAAAGTCGGTTACAATGGTAGGAGATCTACATATCCGTAACGCAAAGCTTGCCTTCCACGCCAAGGAAAGTCCCTTCCGGACATGGGACGAAGTCTTCAATCTCGTATCTTCATAGTCCTGGAGTCCGGCTGAAGGTATAGTCCGGCTATCCGAACACCCCCTAATCCAGGACTCCCTCAGTAATTGTTAACGAGTAACAAGTAAAAAGGGTAAATAAAGTGCAGCAAGATGGCCCAATCCTTTTTATAGCAAAGGACAAGCCCGGACAATTTCTTATATAGAGAAAAGCTCTCCCGAGGACACATGGAAATTATCGTCAAGCTAGTTTTCATCACGTTCATATGATTCGCATTCGGTACTTTGATAATTTGATATGTGGGTGGACCGATGCTTTGGTGCTGTCCTTACTTGGACAAGCATCCCACATATGATTAACCCCCATTGCAAGCACCCACACCTACAAGAGAAGTATTAAGGTAAACCTAACCATAGCATGAAACATATGGATCCAAATCAGCCCCTTACGAAGCAACGCATAAACTAGGGTTTACGCTTCTGTCACTCTAGCAACCCATCATCTACTTATTACTTCCCAATGCCTCCCTCTAGGCCCAAACAATGGTGAAGTGTCATGTAGTCGACGTTCACATGACACCACTAGAGGGATGACAACATACATCTCATCAAAATGTCGAACAAATACCAAATTCACATGACTACTAATAGCAAGACTTCTCCCATGTCCTCAGGAACAAACCTAACTACTCATAAAGCATATTCATGTTCATAATCAGAGGGGTATTAATATGCATAATGGATCTGAACATATGATCTTCCAACAAGTAAACCAACTAGCATCAACTACAAGGAGTAATCAACACTACTAGCAACCCACAGGTACCAATCTGAGGTTTGGATACAAAGATTGGATACAAGAGATGAACTAGGGTTTGAGATGAGATGGTGCTGGTGAAGATGTTGATGGAGATTGATCCCCTCCCGATGAGAGGATCGTTGGTGATGACGATGTTGATGATTTCCCCCTCCCGGAGGTAAGTTTCCCCGGCAGAACAGCTCTGCCGGAGCCCTAGATTGGTTCCGCCAAGGTTCCGCCTCGTGGCGGCGGAGTCTCATCCCGAAAGCTTCCTTATGATTTTTTCTCGGACGAAAGACCTCATATAGCAGAAGATGGGCATCGGAGGGCCACCAGGGGGCCCACGAGGCAGGGGGCGCGCCCCCACCCTCGTGGCTGGTGGGTGGCCCCCCTCTGGTACTTCTTGCGCTCAGTATTTTTATATATTCTGGAAATAACTTACGTGAAGTTTCAGGACTTTTAGAGCTGTGCAGAATAGGTCTCTAATATTTGCTCCTTTTCCAGCCCAGAATCCTAGCTGCCTGCATTCTCCCTCTTCATGTAAACCTTGTAAAATAAGAGAGAATAGGCATAAGTATGGTGACATAATGTGTAATAACATCCCATAATGCAATAAATATCAATATAAAAGCATGATGCAAAAATGGACGTATCAGGCAGTTCCACTTCTAGTGACCATTTCCTTTGAAGTAGAAGCACTTAGTTTCAGGCTTGGGTCTAGCTTTGGGCTTCCTCACGGGAGTGACAACTTGTTTGTCATTCTTCTTGAAGTTCCCTTTCTATCTCTTTGCCCTTTTCTTGAAACTAGTGGTCTTGTCAACCATCAACACTTGATGCTTTTCTTGATTTCTACCTTCACCGATTTTAGCATCGCGAAGAGCTTGGAATCATTTCCGTTATCCCTTGCATATTATAGTTCATCACAAAGTTCTAGTAACTTGGTGATAGTGACTAGAGAACTCTGTCAATAACTATTGCATCGGGAAGAGTAACTCCCACTTGATTCAAGCAATTGTAGTACTCAGACAATCTGAGCACGTGGTCACTCGTTGAGCTATTCTCCTCCATCTTGACACGGGCATGAGTATGAGACAATTTCAACTCTTGGAACATCTTATATGCTCCATAGCGTTCAAAACATTTTTGAAATCCCAGTTCTAAGACGTAAAGCATGACGCACTAAACTATCAAGTAGTCATCATACCGAGGTTGCCAAACGTTCATAACGTCTGCATCTGCTCCTGCAATAGGTCAGTCACCTAGCGGTGCATCAAGGACATAATTCTTCTGTGCAACAATGAGGATAATCCTCAGATCATGGAGCTAGTCCGCATCATTGCTACTAACATCTTTCAACATAGTTTTCTCTAGGAACATATCATAAATAAAACAGGGAAGCTATACGCGAGCAATTGATCTACAACATAGATATGCAAAATACAATCAGGACTAAGTTCATGATAAATTTAAGTTCAATTAATCATATTACTTTAGAACTCACACTTAGATAGACATCCCTCTAATCATCTAAGTGATCACGTGATCCATATCAACTAAACCATGTCCGATCATCACGTGAGATGGAGTAGTCTTCAATGGTGAAAATCTCTATGTTGATCATATCTACTATATGACTCACGTTCAACCTTTCAGTCTCCAGTGTTCCGAGGCCATATCTGCATATGCTAGGCTCGTCAAGTTTAACCCGAGTATTCCGCATGTGCAAAACTGGCTTGCACCCATTGTATGTGAACGTAGAGCTTATCACACCCGATCATCACATGGTGTCTCGGCACGACGAACTGTAGCAATGGTGCATACTAAGGGAGAACACTTATACCTTGAAATTTAGTGAGAGATCATCTTATAATGCTACCGACAAACTAAGCAAAATAAGATGCATAAAGGATAAACATCACACGCAATCAATATAAGTGATATGATATGGCCATCATCATCTTGTGCCTTTGATCTCCATCTCCAAAGCACCGTCATGATCACTGTCGGTGTCAAAACCGGCGGATCTTGGGTAGGGGGTCCCGAACTGTGCGCCTAAGGCGGATGGTAACAGGAGGCAGGGGACACGATGTTTACCCAGGTTCGGGCCCTCCTGATGGAGGTAATACCCTACGTCCTGCTTGATTGTTCTTGATGATATGAGTATTACAAGAGTCGATCTACCACGAGATCAAAGAGGCTAAACCCTAGAAGCTAGCCTATGGTATGATTGTATGTTGTCCTTCGGATTAAAACCCTTTGGTTTATATAGACACTGGAGGAGGCTAGGGTTACATAAGTTCGGTTATAAAGGAGGAGATATACATATCCGTATTGCCTAGCTTGCCTTCCATGCCAACTAAAGTCCCATCTGGACACGGGACGAAGTCTTCAAACTTGTATCTTCATAGTCCAACAGTCCAGCCAAAGGATATACTCCGGCTGTCCGGAGACCCCATAATCCAGGACTCCCTCCGTAGCCCCTGAACCATGCTTCAATAACGATGAGTCTGGCGCGCAGTGTTGTCTTCGGCATTGCAAGGCGGGTTCCTCCTCTGAACACACCACGAAAGAGTTGGAATACAAGGACAGTGTCCGACCCTGCAAAATAAGTTCCACATACCACTATAGAGAGAATAATATTTCCACAAATCTAATCTGCTGACAAGTTTTGATAGCATGACATCATGACATAGCCCGGTTTTTATTCGAACCGCTTTTCTTAACCAACTCCGCACATATCGCGAGGCGGTTTTCTTGACACGTCTTGTCAAAGCAGAGATCGTATTCCCCTTATCACGGGATTCTCATTAATACGGACGTGGGTAACCCAACCGTGCCACCAATTACGGCGCCTGGGGAATAAGCGGTTTTGGTAGGCAAGTGGGGAGGCACATCGCCTCTTCCGCCCTTATAAAAGGGACAAAGATTTACTTTTTTCACCCACGCCTTCTTCCTCCTCGCTTACCCATTCCCACACACTCGAGATCTAGCGCCCAAGCTCGCGTTCTCCTTCTCAAACCACTCCAAGCATGTGTGGAGCAGGAGGCAAGTGGATGGTCTCCTCCGTCACGGACGAGAACATCAAAGAGTTACGGGAAGCCGGATACCTGGCTGCGGATATCGCGCACCGGCTGCTGAATGCAGGGCAGATCGTCCCAACGCCCGAACCCCATGAGAGGGTAGTTTTTCTTACCCATTTCATCCGCGGACTGGGATTCCCTCTCCACCCGTTTGTCCGCGGGCTCATGTTCTACTACGGGCTGGATTTTCATGATCTGGCCCCCAATTTCATCCTCAACATCTCGGTGTTTATCGTCGTGTGCGAGGCCTTCCTCCACATTAGGGCCCACTTCGCCCTATGGCTAAAAACCTTCAATGTCAAACCGAAGGTGGTGGGAGGCCAGCAAGCAGAGTGTGGAGGTGCCATGGTGGGCAAGATTCCTAATGTCACCTGGCTCGAGGGCACCTATGTGGATACCATAAAGGGGTCAGGGTGGTTCTAAATCACCGAGCCGCGCGACTCCAACTAGGTGGCGGCCCCCAAATTTCGATCTGGAATCCCCACGCGGCTCACCTCCTGGAAAAAGAAGGGCATGTCCTGGGGTTCCTCGGTAGAGCTGACCGGACTCCAAACCTGCATCCAGAACATGACGAGCAGAAAAATGAAGCTTGTCAATGTGGTCCAGGTTATGCTCTTCCGCCGGATCCTTCCGTGCCAAAGACGGGCATTCAACTTGTGGGAGTTCGACTCGGCCAAGCACCAGATGCTACGAGCGCTCTATGACACGATGCACGAGGACGTCTGGAGGGTGCTGTTCAAGAGCGCCGAGATGCCTCCCTCCCTCACTGAGGACCGCAGACTCAGCGCAAAGTGCCGCACCAATTTTATATCTCCCAGGGTATTTATTTGCCCCGGTTTAGTTGTGTGCAGGATTTGAACTTCCATGTCATTAACAGGACTGGATAGAGACGGCGGAGCAGCTTGATAGCCCAGCCCCGCTGCCCGAAGATCCTGTAGACGCTCTTCTGACGAAAGATGCTGACTCCGGCACCCTACGAGGTGCCAGAAAAGAAGACCAAGAAGAAGACCACGGGGACCCGAAAGGGTCTCCGGCGCAAGGTTGTATCAGAGTCATCGGACGATGACTCCGACGCGCACTCCTCCCATGGAAACGAGGAGGAGGAGAAAAGTTCTCCCCCCAGCCGGGGGAGACAAGAAAAGGAAGGCCAACCCATCCGGGGAGGCCGAAGGGTCCCAGAAGGGAAGGGCCCTCCCTCCGGACTGCGCCACGACGGCCACCGACTGCGGTGACAAGTGGCTACCCAGGGTTAAGCCCCTGGAGAAATCGTAAGTGTCCGGACACCGTAGTACTTCATGGTATGTTTTATTGTACTGCCTGCCCTCATGCCGAACATGATTATGCAGTCCGGCCCGAGCTCATCTCGACGTACCTTTGTCGAGTGGCTCTTTGGGCTTGTCGGATATGAACAGCGGTTCTCCTCTGACCGCTTCCACCCCTCGCCCTGCAAACAACACCGAGGTGTTGTCTCAAAAGGCACCGACCCAAGGGGAGGTGATCCTGGGGGAGCCTCACGGCGACCTCCCGGAACCTGGGTACCAAGGGAGCGAGGCTCCTACAGGCTTCGAGTTCGGGCCCCAGCCAGACACTACGCCGGAACCCTCGATGGTTCCGGACTCTGGCAGGCGGTCCCCCATTAAGGGGGGCCAACCATCTGTGCCGGTGTCCTCTGTCCAACCAGAGGCACCGGACAACTTGCTGAGTGCGGTGGTTGAGAAGGTTCAGTCTGCTAAAAACATAGTGACCGAAGCTTGCGCCAGCCTCCTAACAGGCTTTGAGGTAAGAAATCAAAATATAAGAAAATATTACCGCATAGATAGTAGCCCCTGATGCTCTGTTCGGCGTTCGCAAAGAAAAGCCGAATAGAGGATCAAATGATAACTCGGGAGTCTAATTAGAGTATGTCTATGTGTATGTGCAGGCTTCACTGCTAGCCGCTGCTACACGTACTGCGGAGGTCTCTGCGCTAAAGCAGGCCCTGAAGCGGTCCGAGGGCGAGCTCGGCCTTACCAAGAGGCAGCTCGAAGAGATTAAAGGTGAGATATACCCCTATCTATGTAGTTAAAAAGAAGTTCGGGTGTAAAGTAATAGGATCATCATGAATTTTTCAGGGGCCACGATCGAGGTGGAGACCCTGAGGAAGGCGTTGTCTGAGGCTGAAGACAAAGCGGCTAAAGAACGCATTGAACGGGAGAAACAAGAGGCCCGAGTGCGCGAGGTGTAGCAAGAGCTCGAGGATCTCGCCAAAAAGCACAAGTCCTTGGAGCCTGACTCTGAGACGCGAGAGTCCGAGCTCGCGCAGGCGCTTGAAAGCGTCCGGAGCGCTAAGGCCGAAGCCCACAAGGCCCTCCAGGAGATTGACGCGGCGAAGAAGATAGCAGCGAGTAAGGCATTCAATATGCAAAGCAAGCATGTGAAGGAGACTTTCCTTTTTCTTACCCGAGTTCGGAGCTCTCTAGGAGCATTTGCAGATCTTCCCCGCAGTGTGCTGGATGCCGTGGAGTTTTACCGGGCTAAGGAGGGAAGCTCAACGGAGAAGTTGTTCTGGTCTCAATATACTGGGATCGAACACCCCGTGCCCTTGAGCGACCAACTGAAGCAGTTGGTCGAGCTTCACAAGGCGGCCGAACAGGCCATGAGGGGCCTTATAGTCCGGATGTGGCCTGGCGAGCCCCTGTCCAGCAGCTACTTCGGTCTGGTGAGGCGGCTTGTGGAAGCCTGCCCACGGCTTGAAGTCATCAAGCGGTCCGTCTGCATTGAGGGTGCACGTAGGGCTTTTGCCCGGGCGAAGGTGCATTGGGCGAAGCTGGACGCCGTGAGGCTGGTGAAGGAGTGTCCACTGGAAGGCAAGGAGCATCGCTTCCCCGAGAATTATTATGAAAGTGTCCTGAAGGGTTCCCGCTTAGTGGCAGACGAGTGTGCCAAGGATGTAATTTTTGAATGAACATGACCATGTGATCCTGTAATATTAAACGAGTTTGTTTGCGCCTTGCGACGCTTTCTTAATTTAAAATATTACCTTTTGTGCGGCCGTTTATAAAACTGAGAGTTGGCCAGTCGTCGGCTTCTACCCCCATGTAACTAGTACTGGGGTGTTCGGGATAAATCTGAACACTCTTTACTCCAATTTTGGGTCCTTCAAGGGAGGTGTCGGTGTCAAAACCGGCGGATCTCGGGTAGGGGGTCCCGAACTGTGCGTCTAGGCCGGATGGTAACAGGAGACTGGGGACACTTTGTTTTACCCAGGTTCGGGCCCTCTCGATGGAGGTAAAACCCTACTCCTGCTTGGTTAATATTGATGATATGGGTAGTACAAGAGTAGATCTACCACGAGATCAAGGAGGCTAAACCCTAGAAGCTAGCCTATGGTATGATTGTGTATGGAGTTGATTCTGTCCTACGGACTACAACCCTCCAGTTTATATAGACATCGGATAGGGTTAGGGTTACATAGAGTCGGTTACAATGGTAGGAGATCTTGAATATCCGCATCGCCAAGCTTGCCTTCCACGCCAAGGAAAGTCCCCTCCGGACACGGGACGAAGTCTTCAATCTTGTATCTTCATAATCTAGGAGTCCGGCTGAAGGTATAGTCCGGCTACCCGAACACCCCCTAATCCAGGACTCCCTCAGTAGCCCCTGAACCAGGCTTCAATGATGACGAGTCCGGTGCGCAAATTGTCTTCGGCATTGCAAGGCGGGTTCCTCCTCCAAGTCCTTCACAGAAGATTGTAATCTCCAAGAGTAGTGTCCGGCTCTGTAAAATAAGTTTCCACATATTGCCATAGAGAGAATAATATTAGCACAAATCAAATCTGCTGACGTATCCTGCAGTGCGCCATCACACTACAGCCAAGTCCTTTACTCGAATCGCTTTTATTTTTCCACCTCAGCATGTTTTGCGAGGCGGTTTCCTTGGCACGTCTTGTCAAAGCAGAGATCGTGTACCCTTTTTATGGGATTCTCATCAATACGGACGTGGGTAATCAAACCGCGCCATTTATCACGGCGCTCAGGAGGCAAGCGAGTTTTATTAGGCAGGTGGGGACGCATAACCACATCCGTCTATATAAGGGGATAAGAATCCACCCTTTCCACCTACGCCTTCTTCCTCCCTTGCCTATACATCTCTCGCGCACCCGAGCTCCAGCACCCAAGCCCGCACTTCCCACCTCAACCTTCTCCAGCAATGTCCGGAGCGGGAGGCAAATGGATGGTCTCCTCCATTACGGAGGGAAAAATCAAGAAGCTAAGGAAGGCCAGGTATCTGTCCAAGGACATCGCGTACCGGCTTCCCGAGGAGGGGCAGCTCATCCCCACCCCAAGGCCCCATGAGAGGGTGGTTTTTCTCCTCCACTTCCTCCGCGGACTGGGTTTTCCACTCCACCCATTCGTCCGGGGGCTCATGTTCTACTACAGCCTAGATTTCCACGATCTGGCTCCGAACATCATCCTCAACATGTCGGCGTTCATCGTCGTGTGCGAGACCTTCCTCCGCGTTCCCCCCCATTTCGGCCTCTGGCTCAAGACTTTCAACTTCAAGCCCAAGGTAGTGCGCGGCAGCCAGGCGGAGTGCGGAGGCGCTATGGCGGGTAAGATGGCCAACGCCCTATGGTTCGAGGGCTCTTTCGTGGAGACCCTAAAGGGATGGCAATCTGGGTGGTTCTACATCATCGAGCCACGCGATCCGGAATGGAACACGGCCCCCGAGTTCCGATCCGGACCCCCCACGCGGCTTGTGTCCTGGAAAGAGATGGGCCTGTCATGGGGTGACGAACAAGAGGTGATCGGATTGCAAACATGCATCCGGTCCCTGGTAAACAAGCCAGTCCGGCTAGTTAATATAATCCAGGTTATGCTCGTCCGTCGGATCCTCCCGTGCCAACAACGGGATTTCAATTTGTGGGAGTTCGACCCGGCGCACAACCAAACCCTAAACAGGTTATTCGACACGACGTATGAAGACGCATGGAAGGTGCTATTCAAAGGCGCCGAGGCTCCCGCATCCGCTTCCGAGGACCGCGAATACAGCTCGCAGCGTCACGCTAGCAAGGTATGCCATCTACACCCTTCACAGGATGTTTAAGCCTTTTTTCATAGTTTGACACTATGTGGGATCTGAACTCCCTTACCTTTGACAGGCTTGGCGGGCGATAGCCGAGCCGATTAACTGTTCGGCCCCGCTACCCAAAGATCCAGCCCCAGCTTTACTAGTGAAGTTGCTGGCCCCGGCGCCTTATGTGGTGCCGGAGAAGAAGGCCAAGAAGAAGAAGACCACAGGGACTCGAAAGAGTGCCCGCAACATGGTGGTGTCGGATTCGTCATCTGACGAGTCCGAGGCGCCCTCCTCCCGCGAGAACGAGGAGGAGGAAGAAGAAAACTCTCCCCCTCCAGTGGAGGGAGGAGACAAGATGAAGGCCGCCCCAATGGGGGAGGCCGAGGGGTCTAGGAAAAGGAAGACCCCTCCGCTGGACTACGCCCCTGACGCCGAAGAGGGCGAAGAGGAGTGGCCGGACAGGGCGAAGCGTCCGGCAAAATCGTAAGTTCGGGTATCAGAGTAACTCATGATGTTCCTTTATTGCGCAGCTTTCTCTAATGTCGAATGTAATCATGCAGCCCGCCCCGAGCCACACTCAACGATTCGTCGAGCGGCTCCCTGGATTCATCGGACGTGAACTCTGTTCGGCCCGCTATCTCCCCCCGCACTGCGGACGACGCCGAAGTGGCGTCGCAACGAGCTCCGGGGCAGGAGGAGGTGATCCTGGAGGGGCCGCAAGGCGACCTCCCGGACCCCAGGAGTGAAGGGGACAAGACCCCCCAGGGCTCCAAGTCCGGCTTTAAGCCGGACACCGTGCCGGAATCTTCGACAATTCTGGACCGCGGCAGGCGAACTCCCACCAAGAGGAGCAGGCCTTCTGAGCCGGCAGCCTCCGTCCAACCGGAGGTGCCGGATAATATGCTGGAGGTGCTTGAAGGCGCCTCCATCGACGAGGAGCACCGTACTATTATGAGTACGGTGATCTAGAAGGTTCAGTCCGCCAAGAGCGGGCTGAGTGAAGCTTGCGCTAGCCTCCTAACAGGCTTCGAGGTAAGTAAAAATATGTAAAAATATTACCGCATAGACAGTAGCCCCTGATGCTCTGTTTGGCGTTCGGAAAGAAAAGCCGAATAGAGGATCTATCAAATTTCGCAGGAGTCTAACAATAAAAAGTCAATATGCGTATGCAGGCTTCGCTGCTAGCCACCGCCGCACTGACTGCGGAGGTGGATACCCTAAAACAGGGACTCGAGCGGTCCGAGCAAGAGCTCGGCCTTGCCAAGCACCAGCTCGAGGAGAAATAGGTAAGAAATACCTTATAAAAAAGTGCCTATAGAGAGGCGTGATTGCAAAAAATAACAGGATTGTACTGCTTATTGTAGGGGCCATGACTGAGGTGGCGACCCTCAAGCAGGCGCTGTCCGAGGCCGAAAAGAAAACGGCCGCGGAGCGCACTGAGCAAGAGAAACTTGGGGTTCAGGTCAGCGAGGTGCAGCAAGAGCTTCAGGCTCTCATGAAAAAACATGAGAGTTTGGAGCTTGAGTCAAAGACCCAAGCATCCGAGCTCGCGACGGCCCTTGAGACTGCCAAGTCTGCTAAGGCCGAAGCCCAGAAGACCCTCCGAGAGTTGGAGGATATGAAGAAGATAGCAGCGGGTAAGGAATTCTATATGCAAAGCAGAAATATAAAAGTAAACTACTTGTTACTTACCCGAATCCGGAGTTCTCCAGGGGCATTCGCAGATCTTCCCCGCAGCGTATCCGATGCCGCCGCGTTCTACCGAGCTGAAGAGGGCAGCTCGACGAAGAAGGTGTTCTGGTCTCAGTATGCTGAGGCCGGACACCCTGTGCCCTTGAGCGACCAGCTGAAACAGCTGGTCGAACTCCACAAGGCGGCCGAACAGGCCATGAAGGGCTTCATAGTTCGGCTGTGGCCCGGAGAGGCCCTGCCTGGGAGCTACTTCGGGCTAGTGCGGCGGCTGGTGGAGGCCTGTCCAAGGTTCGAGGTCATCAAGTGCTCCGCCTGCATCGAAGGTGCCCGTAGGGCCCTTGCCCGTGTAGCTGGCGGATCTCCCTCAGGAGGTGTTCAGCGCAACGAACCAGGAAATCGGACTATAATGCTTTATCACTCTCACTTAGCCATAGAAGTCTATGATTTTAAATTTTTGGCGAAGCCCCTAGTATTCAGAGGGCCGAATTTGGGGCGCTATACACACCTAAGCCGGACAAGGCCGACTCCTCGCCCAAAGCGGAAAAAGTCTTTAAGGACTTGAGACCTCTCGAACAGCGACCAGTCTCTCGCCTTATCATGACAGTCAGCTTTTGGCTTTCTCTACTGAGGTGCTCGTCCGGAAGAACCGGGACACAATCGCAGTAGTTCTCCCACCGCTACCTTAGCCGATATAGCAGAACGTAAGGTACCAAAGCGTGGGAGCCGTGCAACCCAACATTTGACCAAAGACATGATTCAGAGCTGATGCATATAATGCTATAAGTTCGGGGTGCCGCACTGTAAAAAGTGTTCGTACTTCTTGCGCCGTATTATGGGGTAAACGAGGACCCCTGGCGAACTAACCATACCCGCATGTGCGCGTGCGGATTGTCGTAAATGGACATATAAGAGAAAGAGAAAGACTTAAATAATGCAATGACAGATTAATGATATGCATTGTTATTTGAATAATACATCAAAGAGTATTGGTACAAGTAGTGCAATAAGCATAAAGTAGGACAATTCGAAATGTCCTATCCTAGGGCAATCTACGCATAAATTGTGAAAAGCGGCTATATCAAGTATTACTAGAGACCACCTGGCGCTTCCCGCGTTCATCTTAGCTTCTTGCCGCCTTGGTTGTTGCTTCCGGAATGTGTCCTGCAATCGTACTGCCGGGAAGGGCTACCAAAGAGTTAGACCCTGAAAGAGAAAAGGAATGTCAAAGGTATACAGCCCCTAGTGTGGTTAACCACAATGCAGGGCATGTCCTGATTGTGCCCCAGCCTATGTCCATGGTATTTTTAATGCGTAGTTATGTACGCGTGGCACAGATTTTGTTGCTTCACTAGGACTGGGACGGGGGCCGGATTGCTAGGCGAGCTCCGATCGTGCCAGGCGATCCTGTTGCAGCTTGTTCCAGACTCGCTTGAAGGTGTCCGGGGGCCATGACACCGAATGAGTGGTCTGCCCGAACATGCTGCTTTGTGCCTCTGCTGCAAGGGCCACAGTGTGCTCTTCCATACGGAGCGAGCGTTCTGTGTTTCTATTTACTATTATGACCCCGCGAGGTCCTGGCATCTTGAGCTTGAGGTATGTGTAATGCGGCACTACATTGAATTTTGCAAATGTTGTCCGTCCGAGCAGTGCATGATAGCCACTGTGAAAAGGGACGATGTCGAAGATTAACTCTTCACTTCGGAAGTTATCCGGTGATCTGAAGACCACTTCTAGTGTGATTGAGCCTGTGCAATGGGCCTCTACACCTGGGATGACGCCTTCGAAGGTGGTTTTGCTGGGTTTGATCCTCGAGGGATCGATGCCCATTTTTCGCACTGTGTCCTGATAAAGCATGTTCAGGCTATTGCCGCCGTCCATAAGGACTCGAGTGAGGTGAAATCCGTCAATGATGGGGTCTAGGACTAGTGCGGCGGATCCGCCATGACGGATGCTAGTGGGGTGATCCCTGCGATCGGAGGTGATCAGGTAAGCAGACCATGGGTTGAAGTTTGGGGCGGCGGGCTCCATCGCATAGACGTCCCTTAGTGCATGCTTCCGCTCCCTCTTGGGGATGTGGGTTGCGTATATCATGTTCACCGTCTTCACTTGTGGGGGAAACCCCTTCTGTCCTCCTATGTTTGGCGGCCGGGGCTCCTCGTCGTCGTCGCTATGCAGCCCCTTGTCCTTGTTTTCGGCATTTAACTTGCCGGCCTGCTTGAACACCCAGCATTCTCTGTTGGTGTGATTGGCTGGCTTGTCGGGGGTGTCGTGGATTCGACACGAGCGATCCAGTATGCGATCTAGACTGGACGGAGCCGGAGTATTTCTTTTGAATGGCTTTTTCCGCTGACCGGATCTAGAGCCTCTGAATCCGGCATTTATTGCCGTATCTTCGTTGTTATCACCGTTATTGCGGCGCTTTGGTCTATTATGTCACTGCCTATCGTTAACATCTTCGGTATCCGAGGTATCCAGATTCTTTGATGTGTTGTTGCTGCGAGCCAGCCAGCTGTCCTCGCCCGCGCAAAAGTGGGTCATGAGTGTTGTGAGGGCTGCCATAGATTTCGGCTTCTCCTAGCCGAGGTGGCGGGTGAGCCATTCGTCGCGGATGTTATGCTTGAATGCCGTTAGGGACTCTACATCCGAACAGTCTACAATTTGATTTTTCTTAGTAAGGAACCATGTCCGGAATTGTCTGGCCGATTCCCCTGGCTGCTAGGTTATGTGGCTCAAGTCATCAGCATTCGGTGGCCGCACATAAGTGCCCTGGAAGTTGTCAAGAAATGCATCTTCCAGATCCTCCCAACTGCCGACGGAAATTGTCATTGCAAGCTATTCAGCTAATGCCGAGCTGGTCCTTTGAGTTTTAGTGGGAGGTACTTGATGGCATGTAGATCATCACCACGAGCCATGTGGATGTGAAGGAGGAAATCCTCAATCCATACGGCGGGATCTGTTGTGCCATCATATGATTCGATATTTATGGGTTTGAAACCCTCCGGGAATTCATGATTCATAACTTCATCAGTGAAGCATAGGGGGTGTGTGGCACCTCTGTGCCGGGCTATATCCCGACGTAGCTCATATGAGTCTTGTCTGCTGTATTCGGCCCGGCCGGATTTACTCTTGGTGTATCCGGCGCGACGATCATCGTCCCATGTGGGCACACGTGCCCGTGTCCCATATATTGACCTTGCGATTTTTGTCTTGCTATCCAATATTTCTCGTAGGTCCTCTGTGTTGCCCCGGGCCTTAGTATTTTTGACTGAGTGGCAACAGGGTGCAGGCTGAATTTTAGGTTGAAATGCCTCTCTGGCTCAGCCGCGTAGTGGCCGGTCAGCCGCATCATACACTGGTGAATGAGGTTTCAATGCTTCCTCCTCGAGGTGGGGTAGCAACCTGCGTTTTGGGTAACTCTTGGATGGGCGCTCGAGTTCATGCTCCTCGGCCGCAAGGACTTCGGTCCACCTGTCTGCTAGCAGGTCTTGATCAATTTGAAGATGTTGCTGTTTTTTCTTAAGGCTATTTTCCATGGCCATAAGCCGGCGCTTGAAGCGCTCTTGCTCGACGGGGTCCTCAGGCACGATAAACTCGTCGTTGCTGAGGCTCGCCTCGTCTTCGGAGGGGGCATGTAATTGTCCTCCTTCGGTTCTCCATCTGCTATCTGCTCTGGAGGGCTAGCTTGTTCGTCCTCTAGCTCTACACCGTGCCGGAGGGGATTGTTGTTGTCTTCGGCACTATCCGGAGTGTTATTATCTCCTGTGCCGGTATCGCTACTCTTGCTATGGTGGGACATAGAGCGGCGCCATTGTTGTCGGCGCTTTGGTTGCTTCTTGGCGGGGTCATCCTCCACGGTCTCGTCGCCATTGCCTTCTTTGTGGGTGTCCACCATGTATATATCTTATGATGAGGTGGCAGTCCAGTGCCCTGAGGGCGGCAGTTCCTGTTCGTCTCCGGCTTCATCGTCCATATCATCTAAGTCTTGGAGTCGAAGTCGAGCATATCGGTTAAGTCGTCGACAGTGGCTACTAAGTGGGTGGTGGGTGGGCAGCGAATTTCTTCGTCATCCGCATCCCATTCTAGCCGGACATAGTTCGGCCAAGGTTCTCCTGACAGGGAGAGAGACCTTAATGAATTTAGCACATCTCCGAAAGGTTAGTGCTGAAAGATATCTGCGGAGGTGAACTCGATGATCGGCGCCCAGTTGGACTCGACGGGCACGGATGTGAGTGGCTCAGAGCCCGTGGCCGGAGATGAATCCAGTGGTTCGGCGACACGGCTCTAGTAAGGGGTGAAGTCAGTATCCGGCTCTATCGCCACTAAGAGTGCGGCCTCCGGGGTCCGTCCCTCCTCTCTCGGATGGCGCGACTTGCTCCGGATTGAAGGCCGGAGTGGTTGTGGATGCGATCTCCCGGACATCGTCCGACGGCACAGTTACGTCATGCTCGTCGCGACTGTGTGGTGCATCCGACATGGGCTCGAATCCGTCGAAGATCAAGTCTCGGTGGATGTCGGCCGTGTAGTTCAAGTTTCCAAATCTGACCTGATGGCCAGGGGCATAGCTTTCGATCTGCTCCAGATGGCCAAGCGAATTGGCCCACAGAGTGAAGCCGCCGAATATGAAGATCTGTCCGGGGAGGAAAGCCTCACCCTGGACCGCATCGCTAGCGATGATCGAAGGAGCCATCAAGCCTTGCAGTGACGACACAGTGGAACTCTTAGTTAAAGCACCAATGTCGGTGTCAAAACCGGCAGATCTCAGGTAGGGGGTCCTGAACTGTGCGTCTAAGGCAGATGGTAACAGGAGGCAGGGACACGATGTTTACCCACGTGCCCTCTTGATTGAGGTCATACCCTATGTCCTGCTTGATTGTTCTTGATGATATGAGTATTACAAGAGTCGATCTACCACGAGATCAAAGAGGCTAAACCCTAGAAGCTAGCCTATGGTATGATTGTATGTTGTCCTTCGGACTAAAACCCTCCGGTTTATATAGACACCGGAGGAGGCTAGGGTTACATAAGGTCGGTTACAAAGGAGGAGATATACATATCTGTATTGCCTAGCTTGCCTTCCACGCCAAGTAAAGTCCCATCCGGACACGGGACGAAGTCTTCAAACTTGTATCTTCATAGTCCAACAGTCCGGCCAAAGGATATAGTCCGGCTGTCTGGAGACCCCCTAATCCATGACTCCCTCAATCACCATCGTCACCGGCTTGAAACCTTGATCTCCATCGAAGCATCTTTGTTGTCTCGCCAACTATTTCTTCTACGACTATCGCTACCGCTTAGTGATAAAGAAAGCAATTACATGGCGATTGCATTTCATACAATAAAGCGACAACCATATGGCTCCTGCCAGTTGCCGATAACTGTGTTACAAAACATGATCATCTCATACAATAAAATTTAGCATCATGTCTTGACCATATCACATCACAACATGCCCTGCAAAAACAAGTTAGACGTCCTCTACTTTGTTGTTGCAAGTTTTACATGGCTGCTACGTGCTGAGCAAGAACCGTTCTTACCTACGCATCAAAACCACAACGCGGTATAGTGATTGCTTTTTGATCTTCAGAAAGAACCATGTTCATTGAATATGATTCATATAAAGTTGGAGAAACTGACACCCACTAGCCACCTGAGTGCGAAGCATGTCGGTAGAACCAGTCTCGAAGCACACGCGTAATGTCAGTCTGGGCCGCTTCATCCAACAATACTGCCGAATCAAGAAACAACTAGTGACGGCAAGCAATATGTATATACCCACGCCCACAACTCCTTTGTCTTCTACTCATGCATATAACATCTACGCATAGATCTAGCTCTGATACCACTGTTGGGGAACGTAGTAATTTCAAAAAAAAATCTTATGCACACGCAAGATCATGGTGATGCATAGCAATGAGAGGGGAAGAGTGTTGTCCACATACGCTCGTAGACCGTAAGAAGAACCCTTATGACAACGCGGTTGATGTAGTCGTACGTCTTCACGATTGACCGATCCTAGTACTGAAAGTACGGCACCTCCGTGATCTGCACACGTTTGGCTCGGTGACGTCCCACGAATTCTTGATCCAGCTGAGTGTCATGGGAGAGCCTCATCGGCACGACAGCGTGATGACGGTGATGATGATGCTACCGTCGCTGGGCTTTGCCTAAGCAGTACGATGATATGACCGAGGTGGATTATGGTGGAGGGGGCACCGCACACGGCTAAGGGATCAATGATCAACTTGTGTGTCTATGGGGTGCCCCCTGCCCATGTATATAAAGGATGGAGGGGGGAGGAGGCCGGCCCTTATAGGGCGCACCTAAACTGTGGAGTCCTACTAGGACTCCCTAGTCCTAGAAGGTTTCCACCTCCCACGTGGAATAGGAAAAAGGGAAGGGAGAAGGAGAAGGAAGGAAGGGGCGCCTCCTTTACCTAGTCCAATTCGGACCAGTCCATGGGGAAGGGGCGCGGCCAAACTTGAGGCCTTTCTCTCCTTTCCCGTATGGCCCATTAAGGCCTAATACGATTCCCGTAACTCTCCACTACTCCGACAAATACCCGAATCACTCGGAACCTTTACGATGTCCGAATATATCCTTCCAATATATCGATCTTTACGTCTCGACCATTTCTAGACTCCTCGTCATGACCCCGATCTCATCCAGGACTCCGAACAAACTTCGGTCACCAAATCACATAACTCATAATACAAATCATCACATAACGTTAAGCGTGCGGACCTTACGGGTTCGAGAACTATGTAAACATGACCTAGACTCATCTCCGGTCAATAACCAATAGCGGAACTTGGATCCTCATATTGGCTCCTACATATTCTATGAAGATCTTTATCGGTCAAACCACATAACAACATACGTTGCTCCCTTTGTCATCGGTATGTTACTTGCCCGAGATTTGATTGTCGAATCATCATACCTGGTTCAATCTCGTTACCGGCAAGTCTCTTTACTTGTTTCGTAATGCATCAACCCGTAACTAACTCATTAGTCACATTGCTTGCAAGGCTTATAGTGTTGTGCATTACCGAGAGGGCCCAGAGATACCTCTCCGATACACGGAGTGACAAATCCTAATCTTGGTCTATGCCAACTCAACAAACACCATCGGAGACACCTATAGAGCATCGTTATAATCACCCAGTTACATTGTGATGTTTGATAGCACACAAGGTGTTCCTCTGGTATTCGGGAGTTGCATAATCTCATAGTCTGAGGAACATGTATAATTCATGAAGAAAGCAGTAGCAACGAAACCGTAACGATCATAATGCTAAGCTAACGAATGGCTCTTGTCCATCACATCATTCTCCTAATGATGTGATCCCATTCATCAAATGACAACACATGTCTATGGTTAGGAAACATAACCATCTTTGATAAACGAACTAGTCAAGTAGAGGCATACTAGGGACACTTTGTTGTTAATACAATTCTGGCATGAATAATAAACATTTATCATGAAATAAGGAAATAAATAATAACTTTATTATTGCCTCTAGGGCATATTTCCTTCAGTCTCCCACTTGCACTAGAGTCAATAATCTAGTTCACATCGCCATGTGATTTAACATCAATAGTTCACATCACCATGTGATTAACACCCGTAGTTCACATCGTCATGTGACCAACACCCAAAGGGTTACTAGATTCAATAATCTAGTTCACATCGCTATGTGATTAACACCAAAAGAGTACTAAGGTGTGATCATGTTTTGCTTGTGAGAGAAATTTAGTCAACCGGTCTGCCACATTCAGAGCCACATGTATTTTGCAAATATTCTATGTCTACAATACTCTGCACGGAGCTACTCTAGCTACCTGCTCTGACGTTCAATATGTATCCGAATTGAGACTCAGAGTCATCTAGATCGGTGTCAAAGCTTGCATCGACGTAACTCTTTATGATGAACTCTTTATCACCTCCATAACTGAGAAATATTTCCTTAGTCCTCTAAGGATAATTTTGACTGCTATCCAGTGATCTACTCCTATATCAAAATTGTAATCCCTTGCCAAACTCAGGGCAAGGTATACAATAGGTCTGGTACACAGCATGGCATACTTTATAGAACGAATGGTTGAGGCACAGGGAATGACTTTCATTCTCTCTCTATCTTCTGCCGTGGTCGGGTTTTGAATCTTACTCAACTTCACACCTTGCAACACAGGCAAGAACTCTTTCTTTGACTGTTCCATTTTGAACTACTTCAAAAACTTGTCAAGGTATGTACTCATTGAAAAAACTTATCAAGCATCTTGATCTATCTCTATAGATCTTGATGCTCAATATGTAAGCAGCTTTACCGATGTCTTTCTTTGAAAAAACTCCTTTCAAACACTCCTTTGTGCTTTTGAGAAAATTCTACATCATTTCCGATTGACAATATGTCATTCACATATACTTATCAGAAAGGATGTAGTGCTCCCACTCACTTTCTTGTAATTACAGGCTTCACCGCAAGTCTGTATAAAACTATATGCTTTGATCACATGATCAAAACGTACATTCCAACTCCGAGATGCTTGCACCAGTCCATAAATGGATCACTGGTGCTCACACACTTTGTTAGCATCTTTTGGATTGACAACACCTTATGGTTGCATCATATACAACTCTTCTTTAAGAAATCCATGCAGGTTTGACATCCATTTGCCAAATTTCATAAAATGCGGCAATTGCTAACATGATTCGGACAGACTTTTAAGCATCGATACAAGTGAGAAAATCTCATTGTAGTCAACACCTTGAACTTGTTGAAAACACTTTTGCGACAATTTGATCTTTGTACATAGTAACACTACTATCAGTGTCCGTCTTCCTCTTTAAGATCTATTTATTCTCTATGGCTTGCCGATCATCGGGCAAGTCAACCAAAGTCCACACTTTGTTCTCATACATGGATCCTATCTCAAATTTCATGGCCTCAAGCCATTTCGCGGAATCTGGACTCATCATCGCTTCCTCATAGTTCGTAGGTTTTTCATGGTCTAGTAACATGATTTCTAGGATAGGATTACCGTACCACTTTGGTGCGGAACGTATTCTGGTTGACCTATGAGGTTTGGTAGTGACTTGATCTGAAGTTTCATAATCATTATCATTAACTTCCTCACTAATCGGTGTAGGCATCACCGGAACTGATTTCTGTGATGAACTACTTTTCAATTCGGGAGAAGGTACAATTACCTTATCAAGTTCTACTTTCCTCCTACTCACTTCTTTCGTGAGAAACTCCTTCTCTAGAAAGGATCCATTCTTAGCAACAAATATCTTTCCTTCAAATCTGTGATAGAAGGTGTACCCAACAGTTACTTTTGGGTATCCTATGAAGACGCACTTCTCCGATTTGGGTTTGAGCTTATCAGGATGAAACTTTTTCACATAAGCATTGCAATCCCAAACTTTAAGAAATGACAGCTTAGGTCTCTTGTTAAACCACAGTTCATACGGTGTCGTCTCAACGGATTTCGATGGTGCCCTTTTTAACATGAATGTAGTTGTCTCTAATGCATAACCCCAAAAATGATAGTGGTAAATCGGTAAGAGACATCATAGATTGCACTATATCCAATAAAGTACGGTTATGATGTTTGGACACACCATTATGCTATGGTGTTCCAGGTGGCACGAATTTGTGAAACTATTCTACATTGTTTTAATTGAAGACCAAACTCGTAACTCAAATATTCGTCTCCGCGATCAGATCGTAGAAACTTTATTCTCCTAATGATGTGATACCGTTCATCAGATGACAACACATGTCTATGGTTAGGAAACATAACCATCTTTGATAAATGAACTAGTCAAGTAGAGGCATACTAGGGACACTTTGTTTTGTCTATGTATACACACATGTACTAAGTTTCCGGTTAATACAATTCTAGCATGAATAATAAACATTTATCATGAAATAAGGAAATAAATAATAAATTTATTATTGTCTCTAGGGCATATTTCTTCAGCTACTACTAACAGTTAGCTGTAGCGTCGTAGTAGTAGCATGGCCACTCGCGGTATTGATAGCCTTAAAACCAACACCGCTACTAGGGTTTCTCTAGTAGTGACACAAGAAGAAAGCGAGAAATAAAGACTAACATGGATTATACAATGAAAGAGGATGAACACAGACACCAAGAATGAATGTGTGAATATTAATGCAATGTCAGTGAGAAATGCGTACTCCCCCAAGCTTAGGATTTTGGCCTAAGTTGGTCTAACGCCACTCAAAGAATCCATTGGGTCCAGTGGGGAAGTGGCTGGGCTGCGGCACTCGAGCATCCCAAGGTTGGGCCTCATTCTCTACCGCGGCCAACTCGTCTTTATAAGCAATGATATCCGGTGACATATTTGTGCCTGGCATCAGAATCAAACAAAGAGGGCGCAAGCAATGAAATACTATCACGAGTATCCTCCCTAATACCAAGTTATAACGAATGTGGCGAGGAGGCTCAGGGTTATCAATGAAGTGGTGATATATCATAGACTAGTGATCTAGGTAAATCCCAGGAAGCAAATAATCATTATGGCGTACATCAACATCGAAACCACTCGCTAGGCGAGTAGCATAAATACCACCATAAATTTTACCCCTAGTCCTGTTAGTGTGTGCTGCCTCTTGAGCATGATTTGGTTTTCCCTTCAAGACGAAAGGGTGATACAGCAAAGTAGCGTAAGTATTTCCCTCGGTTTTGAGAACCAAGGTATCAATCCAGTAGGAGACAACACACAAGTCACCTAGTACCTGCACGGACAATCAAGAACCTTGCAACCAACGCGATAAAGGGGTTGTCAATCCCTTCACGGTCACTCGCAAAAGTGAGATCTAATAAAGATAGTAAGATAAATATTTTTGGCATTTTTGTTGTATAGATTGGAAAGTAAAGATTGCAAAATAGTAAATGAGATGCGATGTAAATAAAAGAGATGCAATATAATAAGAAAGAGACCTGGGGGGCATAGGTTTCATTAGTGGCTTCTCTCAAGATAGCATGTATTACGGTGGGTGAACAAATTACTGCCGAGCAATTGATAGAAAAGTGCATAGTTAAGAAGACTAGTCGTAAACCCGTGCGTCTGCACGGCCTAGCTTATTCTAAATAGATGTATGTCGGTTGAACATCTGCTAACATTTGATACATGCAATATTTGTTTGAAATAAAATAAGAACTTATTACATAATGAATTGCTAATACTATTTCATGGGTGATGCAAAGGATCTATTTCTCAACCAATTCCGATTGGGACAATTTACAAATAAGTAGGTTTAATAACTTATGCTACACTGGTACTAAAGTTGCATACCTTGCTCTAAATAGAAAAAAAAATGCCATCACAAAATATGTACTATCTTCCCTTGTTTACATGGTGGTAGTCAATTTGTGTGCTTGGGAATATACAGTAATATAGAATGATATGTGTACCAACCCTGAATGCCTCCATTGAGCTTGATTTAAAAAAGAAGTGAAAGCGCATTCTAAAGCTTGAGAACCAAACATATTTTTTGTATATTAACAGGAAGACAAATGAGCGCATCATTTTTTAGTTCGACGCATTAATCTTTTTGTGTAACCTGCTAATGAAAACATTTGTGTCGGTGGGAACGACACCTATGGGATCACAAGAATCCCTACTACGGTTGCGGGGCGCGGGGTCGTCAGAAGAGCGGATCAAACAGATAGCACACGGTTCGTTTATCTAGGTTCGGGCCGCGAGGATGCGTAAAACCCTACTCCTGCTTTGGTGGATTGTACATCTGTGTTCTTGAGCTAGCTATGGGGCGTGAGGAGCTCCAAATAGCCGAATCCTCCTCCTGGTCGCCTTGGGCCTCCTTTTATAGGAAAGGGGTTGCCACAGTGGCACACAGGAGGTGGAAAGGGAACAGTGATGTGAGGTTATCCCTTGCATTACATGACAAGGCGCATTTAATGCATCTTGCCCAGGTGTCCTTGCTTTATCGGGGACGGGGGAGAGCCCTGTCTCATCCGTCGCCGCTCCCTCTCGCGTCGACACGCGCCCTGGCCAGCGGCGCCCGCGGTGCCATGTAGGCAGGCAGGCAGCTGAGGTGGCGTAGTGGTGGGTCTCCACGAAGATCTGCATGCCGCCACGCAGGTGCTAGTCCAGCTGGTTGGGTTAGCAGCTGTATGCGAACGGCGGTGGAGTTTTGACTGGCGTGGGCCTGATGGTGGCCCTACGGGTGTTCTTGGCAAGGGCCTTGCCGGGGCCCCGGCAAGGGTCTTGCCATGGCGCCTGCTGTCATCCCCGGCAAGGCTCTTGCCGGGGGCCTTGTGGTCCGCCTTGGCTGGGATCCCACCAAGGATCACCATCTTCTGAAGGGTGTATCTGATCTTGAATGTCTTCACAAAGATCTGCATGCCACCACGGGGATGTCTCCCGAATCCTTGCCCCATGGGGGCAGTGGACTCAAGGGTGACTCACTCCGTAGGTGTGGGGCGAGCTGCCACGGCAAGGGTCTTGCCGGGTTTGCTAAAACCGCCTCCCAGCAAGGATCTTGCTGGGGGGGTCCGCTTCGTCCCCTTTGTTCTTTGTGGTCTTGGTCTTGGCATCGTTCTGCTTCTCCTGAGCTTCGGCCTTACCTTGGCTCACCTCCCTTGCCTTGCTCAGTGTGGTGGTGCCCGTGGCTCAGACTGCCCGTGCACAGTTGTAGGGGTACAAAAAGTGTACCCCTCTTTTTGTACACCGACAGGAGCCCCCGGGCCTGGCCCACACGTAAGCGCAATCGCGTCGTTGGGCTAGGCCCAAAAATGGTGCGCGGGCAGGTGGGGCGGTTTTTACCGCGGTAAGTCTCTTCGCGTGCTGCGCTTCCCATGCTTCCCGCGCGTGGCGCGGCGTGGGGAGGCGTGTGTGACGTGGGTGGCATGCGTGGGGCTAAGCTCTACATGCATGCGTCACGTCATAGTAAAGGGGGCGGTTCGCGCCTTCCCCATAAACGGAGGGAGGCGTGGAGGCGCGGCCCATTTACTGAATGGGGCCGAGGCGTGGTCTTCAAGGCGTCCACTCCCCACGATCACGGGGTGGGGAGAGGTCGCCTCACCCGTCACCTCGGTCCTGCACGCCTGCCACGTGGCTCTCATGCGCTTGGGGTGGTGAACGGTGGAGGCGGGAAACCGGGCCGCCGCGGGCTGGGGCGGCGGGTCAGTCCCAGTTCCCTGCGCCTTCCGCATCTTGATTGGCTGAGCGAGGCGGCCGAGCCCCCACCCTGTTCCTTTATAAAGAGCGGGAGGGGGGATGGCGTCCCGCATTCCTTCATCTCATCCTTCCTTCAGCTTCTGCTCCCCCCTTCCATCCGTCATGGAGAGAGGGAATCCTGGTCCTTCAATGGTGGCGGCGAGGGTCGCCGCTCGACAATGCATCCCTCCTTCTCCTGCACCCGCGGTGGCAAAGCCAGCCGCGAGGGGAAGGGGGAGGGTGCGAGGCCGTGGGCGAGGCCGAGGCGCTCGGGGAAGAGGAGGACGGGGCGGCGCGCCGGCCTCGCCTCCGCCAGCAGTTCCTCCCCCCGTGGAGGGCCATGTTGGGGATGACCCTTGCGAGTTCTTCGTCAGGCTACGCCAGCCGCCTCGCTGTCGCCTTCGTCTCCCGACTCCATTCGCGCGGGAGATGGAGCTGGATCCGCCGGAGTCGTTGTGGCTGCACATGAGGGGCTGCGCAATCAGTGGCACGCGGGCCCGCGTCGATTTCCCCGCACCTCACGTGATGTATCTCCGTCGGGGATGGAAGACGTTTGCCCATATCCACCGCTTGACGGAGGGGCTCACTCTCCATTTTAAGCTGACGGAGGGTGGCCTTCTCTCCGTCAAGGTATTCGGGTGCTTCAAGACCCGTGCAAGGTGCTGCGTGGAGAGCTCTTCTGATAGTGAAGACTCCTCCTTTGGCGGGAGTGACGAGGAGGACAGCGGCAACGACGACGAGGGTAGTAGGCGGCAGGATGACGGGTCCGATTATGTGTCGGGTGCCGCTCCGTGCGGCACCGACGACCCCATCATCCGCGTCGCCGGCTCCCTGAACTTCCCGGGGTCGTCTCCTTGGGCGGCTGGCATTGGGAGGCTGCAAAAGAGGAAGAGGGCGGGCGGCAAGGCCATCAAGTCGAAGTACGCAGGCACCGACGCCTTCAACGCATGCTGATGTCTTGCCGCCTCGTCTTCGAGCTTTGCTTCCGGCGCCGCCATCACCATCCAGCCTTCGGACGGCCGCCGAGATGTTCTCTTGGTGTCTTCTGCCACCTGTAGCTCGCCTAGGCGCCCCTTTTGCCCTTTTCGCCTCCTTGACCTGCCTCCTGAGGAGAGGGACAAGAAAGGGATTATGGGCACCTTATCTCTTTTTAGTTTGTAAGCCTTCGGGCCTTAGCTGAATTTAAAATTTGTAATCCCATCATTCATGTTTTTCATTCCCTATGGACTGTACCTGAGTGGAATGTTTTTAATGAAAAAGGGATGCTTGCCGGGACATTTGTTTGTGGGTAGAACCCACGACAAGGAGTAAATCCTTCATATCTTTAAGATAAACATTTCCTTGCCCGGCAACAGGCCTTGTCGTCTCCCCACTTCGCTCGACCTTCCTCACGCCTTTGGCAGAGGCAGGGATGAGGCGGGTTCTGGCTCCTTTTTTCATCCTTCCGCTACCGCGACTACGACCAAACTTGGCCCCAAGAACGAGCCCTGGGGCCTAGAGTTATGGGAGCACGGTAGCTTAGGGGAAAATGAGGTTTCGCATACCTCAGTCCATAATGGAATGCATGATAAGGGATGAAGAACTTATCTGAAGATGTAGCCCCCGGCAACTCTGGTTCGCCGTGGGTGAATCTTTGCTCTTGCAGCCCCCGGCAATGCTGGCTTGCCGGGGCTAGATGCTGGTCTGTTCATCTTCTTTTCCTCCCCAAGTGGTTCGGCACGGATATCCGTGTGTCCTGTGAACTAAAGAAGACAGAAGAAAGACAAAGAGACGCACACTCGACCTCTAAGCTAGGGGTTAGTCGCCGCTAAGCACTATCAACCCTAACCAAGGACGAGACTCGACCTAGCATGCATGCTATAACTTAGGGCGCCAGCGCTTCATTTATTTATGCTCAGGGTCTGCGCCTAGCTTTGTACAAAGGGTTACATGCATCATCGGCAATGCTTGTACAAAAGGTGGCTTGCCGGGGGGGCGGCAAGCCGTGCCTCACGGGTAAAACTTGCGAAGATGCTCAATGTTCCAGGAGTTACTCACCGGAACGGCATCTTTGGTCTCCAGGCGGACTATGCCGGGCCTGGTGACTCGTATTACCCGATAAGGGCCTTCCCACTTTGCCGTCAACTTGTTGGAATTCTTGGCCGATTGAACATGCCGAAGGACAAGGTCGCCTTCCTCAAGGCTTCGGGCATGAACCTTGCGGGTATGGTAGCGGCGCAAGGCTTGCTGGTAGCGTGCTGCTTTCACAGCCGCCCGAAGACGATCTTCCTCAAGGAGCATTGCGTCATCTTGGCACAGTTTCTCTTGCTCAAGCTCATCATAAGCGAGCACTCGAGGTGACCCGTATATGAGTTCAGTGGGGAGAACTGCTTCTGCCCCGTATACCAGGGAAAAAGGTGTCTGGCCGGTGGCTCGATTTGGCGTCGTCCTGATCGACCAAAGAACCGTCGGCAACTCATCAATCCAGCGCCTTCCACTCTTGTGCAGCCTGTCAAAGGTCTTGGTCCTTAAGCCTCACAGCACTTCAGTGTTTGCCCTCTCAGCTTGACCATTGCTTTGTGGGTGAGCAACGGAAGCGAAACAGACTTTGCTGCCGAGGTCTTGGATATATTGCATGAAGGTGCGGCTTGTGAACTGTGTGCCGTTGTCGGTGATGACCCTGTTGGGTACACCAAAACGGCACACTAGTCCCTTGAAGAACTTGACGGCTGACTGAGTTGTGACCTTCCTCACTGCCTCCACCTCCGGCCACTTTGTGAACTTGTCGATTGCAACGTACAAGTACTCAAAGCCCCCGACAGCGCGGGGGAAAGGGCCCAGTATGTCGAGCCCCAGACCGAGAAGGGCCAGGAGAGAGGAATGGTTTGAAGGGCTTGAGCTGGCTGATGAAGCTTCTTTGAATGGAACTGACACGCTTCACACCTGGTGACTAGTGTCGTCGCATCCTGGAGGGCGGTGGGCCAGAAGAAGCCTTGCCGAAATGCCTTGTCGGCAAGGGCCCTTGACTCGATGTGGGATCCACATATGCCTCCGTGTATCTCTGCCAACAGCTCCAGTCCTTCCTCCCGAGGGATACACTTCAATTTCACACCGTTCGGCCTCTTTCTGTACAGGACATCATCGACGAACTGGTACATGGTAGAGCGACGGGCTACTTTTTCTGCTTCTTCCCGCTCTTCAGGAAGTTCCCCTGTTTGGAGGAATCTGACGGTATGTTGTGCCCACGCTGGAGCTTGAGGATTGACGGCGAGGACTAAAGGCATTTCCTCCGCTATAGGAGCGGCTGTCTCGACGGCAAGAGCTTGACTCTCCGCCGAAGCTAGCCGTCCCGTGGCGGGCTCAGTGTCCCCGGCAACATCCTTGCTGGCGGCTCCGGGAAGCTCGGCGGGAAAGTACTTGCTGGGTCCTGATTTCCTCCTCTTGTTCTGCTCTGTTGATGGATCAACGGATGGCTGAGTTAGCTGGAGCACAAAGGTATCTGGTTCCATGGGTAGCTTGAGGGCAGCACGTTTTGACAGGTAATCGGCGATATCGTGCCCGCTCGGGGAACGTATTTAGCCTGTATACCGTCGAAATGCTCTTCTAGCATTCTCACTTCATCGACGTAGGCCTTCATCAACGGGCTCTGGTAGTCCTTGTTGACATGCTTGACGACGAGCTGCGAGTCGCCCCTGACGATGAGCTTCTTGATTCTGAGGTCCGCCGCGATCCTAAGACCGGCAAGCAGCCCTTCGTACTCTGCCGTATTGTTTGTTGACACCTCCCTGGGGAAGTGCATCTAGATCACGTACTTGAGGTGCTCTCCGGTGGGCGCGACAAGCAGTACGCCAGCCCCGGCGCCGTGTAAGGAGAAAGCTCCATCAAAGTACATGATCCAACTGCAACTTGCCTCCTTGCCGGGGAGAGCAGTCTCTTGGGCTTCTTCGTCAGGCGTTGCGGTCCATTCTGCAATGAACTCCGCCAGGACTCGGCTCTGAATCGTCGAAGTACTTTCAAACTTAAGGCCAAAGCTGGAAAGCTCCAGTGCCCATTCCACAATTCTGCCCGTTGCATCTGGATTGTGCAATTTCCGTTGCAGAGGGAGGCGAGTGACGACAGTGATCTCGTGTGCCTGGAAGTAGTGGTGCAGCTTCCTCGAGGCCATAAGAAGGCCGAAGAGCAGTTTCTGCACGCCGGAGTACCTTGATCTAGCTCCCTGCAGGAGGGAACTAACAAAGTAGACCAGGTGCTGCATCATTTTCTTCTTCGGCGGCACTTCAACTGGCTATGTCGTCTCTGCATTGGAGGTGTCGGGCTCTGTCGCTGCCCTTACCTCGTCGTCAACCTCTCTCTGCGCCACTAGTGCGGCGCTGACCACCTGGTTCGTTGCCTCCAGGTATAGCAGCAACGACTCATGTGGCCTACGCGCAACTAGTATTGGCGCGGAGGAGAGGTACTTCTTCAAATCTTGCAATGCTGCTTCGGCTTCTAGCGTCCACTCCATCGGGCTCGCCTTTTTCAGGATCTTGAAAAAGGGAAGGGTGCGCTCGGCAGACTTGGAAATGAATCTGCCCATGGCGGCGATGCAACCAGCAAGCTGACGCACATCCTTGATTCGCTTGGGTGCTTCAATCTGCTCTATAGCTTTGATCTTGTCCGGATTGGCCTCTATCCCACGTTGTGACACAAAGAACCCGAGAAGCTTGCCGGACGGGACGCCAAAGATGCACTTCTCAAGGTTCAGCTTAAGATTGATCTTGCGCAGGTTTGCAAATGTTTCTTGCAAATCCGGTATGAGGGTTGCCCTGTCCTTGGTTTTGACAACTATGTCATCCATATAAGCTTCCATATTTCTATGGAGCTGGGGTTCAAAACCAATCTAGACCGCCCTTGCAAACGTCGAACCAGCACTCTTCAGCCCGAAAGGCATCCGCATGAAACAATACGTACCACATGGGGTGATGAATGCTGTTTTATCTTTGTCTTCTCTTGTCATGAAGATCTGGTGGTAGCCGGAGTAGGCATCGAGGAATGACAACAGATCACACCTAGCTGTGGAGTCAACAATCTGGTCGATACGCGGCAACGGGAAGGGGTCCTTAGGACAAGCCTTATTGATATCTATGTAATCAATACACAGCCTCCACTTCCCATTAGCCTTGCGCACTACGACCGGATTGGCCAACCACGTTGAATGGAGCACTCCTCTTACCAAACCCGCTGCTTCCAGTTTCCGGATCTCCTCTGTGATGAACTCTTGTCGTTCCAAAGCTTGCTTTCTGACCTTCTGCTTGACGGGCCGCGCATGAGGACAGACAGCAAGGTGGTGCTCAACCACCTCCCTAGGAACGCCAGGGATGTTGGAAGCTTGCCATGCAAACACATCGACATTCGCCCGCGGGAAGGTGACGAGCGCGTCTTCCTATTTGTCGTCGCGGGAAGGGGATCTTGGCAACATCAAACACGATCCTCTCCGTCCTGTAGTTTAGATCGCTTCCAAAAGTCACAGGCAGCGTGACCTTTCCCTTAGGTTGGCTTCTTCTCGGGTTGACCCCCTGAAACGTGCCCGTCTCTTCGAGGTCTCCATCAGGAATCTGCAGTTTCTCGATCACGGCAGGCAAGATCAAGTTTAGACCGGCCCCGCAATCGACTAGCATCTTTGTCACCTTGAGGTTGCGTATTGTTGATGAAACCAACAATGGCAAGCACCCGACCGCAGTAGTGCGATCAGGGTGATCCTCGGTGTCAAAAATGATAGGTGTGCTGGACCACTTCAGCGGCCTTTGGGCATCAAACGACGGCTCTGCCGCTGTAATCTCTCGCGCCCACTATTTAAGCTGGCGGTGAGAAGTATGCAGCGAGGCGTCGCCGTCGACGCACATGGCCTCTGTAGCTTTCTGAAACTCTTGGTCGCTGGATTCGTCATCCTCTTCGTGATCGTCGTCTTCTGGCTTTTTGTCACGGCCCCGGGCGGGCCTCTCCTGTTGTTTATCCTTGGCGCGACGGCCCGCCTGGCCGTCACGCTTCTTGCCGGACCCCTCAGCACCGTCTTGGCCCTTCTCCTTGTCCCGCCTCTCATATTTAGCCCTCTGCTTCTCAGCGAGGAGCTCAACCTGTCGGCAATCTTGGAGAGCATGGCCTTTGGTGCGATGGATCTTGCAGTATCGCTTGTCGGAGTTTCTTGGCTTCTCGGCAACCGCCGAGGCCCAGCAGGCGACACATCCGGCAATTTCCTTGCCGGGGTCATCTGCCTTGGTTTTCTTGGTGGAGCCGGTGTCACCAGATCCCTCGACGGCAAGCACGGCTTTACCTTTGCGCTTCCTGTTGTGGCGCCGGCCCTTCTTCGCCGGGGCGGTAGTATCTTCATCTGAGGAGTCGGTTTCCACGCCGGCGTCTTCGCCGGGGTACTTCCTTCCCTCTTCAGCCCGGGCACATCTGTTAGCAAGAACATAGAGTTCTGCTACATCTTTCACCTTTTTCATTGCCAGCTCTTCGCGCATCTTGCGGTTACACACATTCTGATGGAACACACTGATGATGGCGGTAGGGTGAACATCAGGGATATTGTACTGTATCCGGCTGAACCTTTGTATATACTTGCGGAGACTCTCGCCTCCCTTCTGGGGAATGACGTGCAGGTCGCTCGCTTGGCCATGGGCTTGGTGGCCTCCAGTAAAGCCGCCCACAAACTCATGGCACAAATCCGACCAGGAGGAAATAGAGTCTACCGGCAAGTGCATCAACCATGACATGGCGTTGGGTTTAAGAGCCAACGGAAAGTAATTCGCAAGCACCTTATCGTCACAGGCTCCGGGAGCTTGCATCGCAATGGTGTAGATGCTGAGGAACATGGACGGGTGGGTCTTGCCGCTGTACTTTTCGCCCACGTCAGGTTTGAAGGTGCGGTGAGTGGGCCACTAGAACTGCCGCAGCTCACGGGTAAAAGCCGGACAGCCTACCTCGTAAGGTAGGCCTCCAGGGCTCTCCGGTGCCGGGTGGTTCACAGCAGGCCCTGCTCGCCTGTCTGACTGGTGGCGCGCTCTGCGCCGGCGCTCGATAGTGGTTTGAGCGTCTTCATGTTCTCGTTCCCGAAGGACTTGGCGCTGGTCACAGTGGGTCCGCGGGTCGGACGACGCTATGGAGATTTCGTCGCCCGTAACGTCGCAACGGGCTGGCGTCCGTGGTACCGGGCGAGGAGGAGGCGAGTGCACCGTGGTCGCGGCGCCATCGGCTTTCCTGCCACTGGTGCGTGGGACTTCATCGGAGCGTCGACCCGGGGGCTCCACCGGACTCGGTTCGTCTTTGTTGGCCACCGCAACAAGGCTTCGGATAGTGGCTCTCCATTCGTCGAGTTTCCCCGTAGTGGGAGGAAAATCGAGGAGCAACTACGCGCGCGCCAGGGCTTCTGCTGGCGTTGGTGGCAGCGAAACCTGCACGGATCGCGACGCGCTTCGACTTCTGAGCATGTCAGAAGGAGCTCTATCACGACCCCGCAGTCGCATGCCATCTTCACCAGCGCCTCGGCGAGCGGGCAAGACTTCTATCTCCCGGGAGTGGCACTTGGGGCTCTTCCTGCAGCGACGCCCGGGGTCTTCGGCGTGATTACGATGTTCGTCGCGTGCCGCTTGAGAGGAGCGCGCCATCGGCACCAGCGTGGGAGTCTTGGAGGCCCTTGCATCGCCTTCGGGCGGGGTGGCAGTGATCTTGGAAGGCCTCGCGCCACCCGCGGAGGGCCTGGCTCTGTCTTTGGATTTGGCGGCGTGCGGACCATTACCAGGCGCAAGAACATCGCCGCCTCCCAAACTCCGGCTGCTGGGACGGTGTTGGTGTTCGCGAACGGCGCCCCGGGTCCTTTCTGCGACTGGTCCGCTGCTCGCCCGCGTCGTGACGGGATGTCCGGCTTCCGGCGGGCCAACCGCCACCGTCGTCTTCTTCTTGGGTGCCATGATGATGAAGAAGCGTCGAACTAACTGCTAAAGCCGATTCTCACAACTGCGCCCCCTACCTGGCGCGCCAAAGATGTCGGTGGGAACGACACATATGGGATCACAAGAATCCCTACTATGGTTGCGGGGCGTGGGGTCGTGAGAAGAGCGGATCAAACAGATAGCACACGGTTCGTTTATCCAGGTTCGGGCCGCGGGGATGCGTAAAACCCTACTCCTGCTTTGGTGGATTGTATATCTGTGTTCTTGAGCTAGCTATGGGGCGTGAGGAGCTCCAAAAAGCCGAATCCTCCTCCTGGTCGCCTCGGGCCTCCTTTTATAGGAAAGGGGTTGCCACAATGGCACACAGGAGGTGGAAAGGGAACAGTGATGTGAGGCTATCCCTCACATTACATGACAAGGCGCATTTAATGCGTCTAGCGCAGGTGTCCTTGCTTTATCGGGGACGGGGGAGAGCCATGTCTCGTCCGTCGCCGCTCCCTCTCGCGTCGACACGCGCCCTGGCCAGCGGCGCCCGCGGTGCCATGTAGGCAGGCAGGCAGCTGAGGTGGCGCAGTGGTGGGTCTCCATGAAGATCTGCATGCCGCCACGCAGGTGCCTGCCCAGCTGGTTGGGTCAGCAGCTGCATGCGAACGGCGGTGGAGGTTTGACTGGCGTGGGCCTGATGGTGGCCCTACGGGTGTTCTTGGCAAGGGCCTTGCCGGGGCCCCGTCAAGGGTCTTGCCGTGGTGCCTGCTGTCATCCCCGGCAAGGCTGTTGCCGGGGGCCTTGTGGTCCTCCTTGGCTGGGATCCCGCCAAGGATCATCATCTTCTGAAGGGTGTATCTGATCTTGAATGTCTTCACAAAGATTTGCATGCCACCACGGGGATGTCTCCCGAATCCTTGCCCCATGGGGGCAGTGGACTCAAGGGTGACTCACTCCGTAGGTGTGGGGCGAGCTGCCACGGCAAGGGTCTTGCCGGGTTTGCTAAAACCGCCTCCCGGCAAGGATCTTGCCGGGGGGAGGGGTCCGCTTTGTCCCCTTTGCTCTTTGTGGTCTTGGTCTTGGCGTCGTTCTGCTTCTCCTGAGCTTCCGCCTTACCTTGGCTCAGCTCCCTTGACTTGCTCAGTGTGGTGGTGCCCGTGCACTACTAGGGAAACCCTTATACACAGAATCTTAGCAGCAGCGCGGTCTAAAAACAGGCGCTACTGCTAATTAGCAGCAACGAGCTTTAGAAAAGAGCGCTGCTAATGACTGAGTAGCAGTAGCGCACTAGGTGAAAAGAGTGCTACTACTATAATTGCCACGGTGTTGCCCCTAGGCTAGATATAGTAGTAGCGCCCTTCCCATGGACGCGCTACTGCTAAAGAACTTAGTAGCAGCGGTTTTGCGCAAAACTCGCTACTGCTAAGTATGACCGCAACTAATTAAGTTTAGTCCCATACTGCTAAGCGAACAAGGTGTTTACCACCTTAAATATGTTACTTCTCAACCTATCTCGAGCACTTGGTCTTCATTGAACTATATGTGTATGATTTGTGGTTGCAATATGAATCCTCGCCTGTACCTATACAGGTACAGTGAGGATTCATGTTGACTATTTAGATTATACACAAAAAGATCAATGATGACCAATGTATATTTTTGATGTTTTTACCAAACAAAAGAAATAACTGCTTCCATTAGCAGTAGCGGTTTTCTCTAAAACGCGCTGTAGATAAGTTAGCTATACGCGTTTTCTGTACGTGTGCTACTGCTAGTTCGAGTTAACCACCCCCCGCATCAAAATTTCG